>NC_057809.1:281636204-281652391 GCF_018294505.1 Triticum aestivum
GGCGCCGCGCCTCCGCCGCCCCGCCGCCACCGCCGGCCCGCACCTCGCTCCGGCCGGCGAGCTCCTCCTCGACGCCGATTCCCTCTCCGGCGAGCTCCAGGTCCTCCGGCCACCACCATCTCCTGTTCCGGCGAAGTCTCCGGCGAGCGCCTCAGGAAGCGTGCAGATCTGGATCTGAGATCCCGAGGGTTGACTTCCTCACCTAACCCTAGTATTTTTGGCAATCTTCATCATGTCATAACTTTGCATCTGTGGCTCTGTTTTGGGCGTGTAGCATATCAAAATGTTCGTCTCAACAAGTACATCATTTCATCTCATTTCATCATTTTCATTTGAGCTCATCTTGATGCCCGAAATGCTGTTGGAAGAGGGCTATGTGTTGATAGTTTTAGATCTGTTTCAGCAAATGCACTTTTGTCATTTTTGCCGTGATTAATGTGTGCATGCTATGATCCTGAGCTCTACATGTGTTTTGTAGAATGCCATGCCATCTTTACAGGAGTGTATTCCATGTATTTTTGTGATCTTTGTGGTGACTAGCACAAGCATGCAAAGTAGCCTACTCAATGTTGCTGATTTCAGGTACTTAGAATTTCACAAAGTCCTTGCCCTGTCATTATTTTTATGCCATATATTCATGTTGATTCCTAGTGATCCGTGCCTCTTTTGAGCATCGTCAGTAAGGATGTTCTGTAGGTATTGTTGTGCTCTATCCATCCATGTCTTTGTTTGCAATTATGGAGCACCCTAGCTTGAGTCAATCGAGCTCTACTTTTGCTATAAAATGTTCCTGGCAGATTGTTAACATGTTTAGCAATTTTGCCGAGCTTGTTGTTGTTGATCCATGCATGCTATGTTGTTGTTCTTTCCATGTCTAGCTTCTATGCCATGTCTATTTGCTGGGTGTATGCTTAGTTTGTCATGCAATGCCTCATAGTGAGTGCATCGAGCTCGTAAACATGCCTACTTGATATCTGTTTTGCATGCTCTAGTTTTTCACTAAGTCTGAATCTGTTTATGTTTTTGCTATGTTCGCAAGCTTGCAATTGTATTTTCCGATTCCTTTTGGCTCATGGTCACTAAGGGACTTTTGTTATATGCTTTGAGTAGCTTCATACCATTGCTTGATTTTCCATGATATGTTCCTGTAGCATGTCGTTATCGTGCTCTAAACTTTGCTTCCTGCTGATAAATTCCTGACTTGTTGACTTTGCTTCCTGCTGATAAATTCCTGACTTGTTGATAATTTCACTAAGTCTGAAACATGTTATCATTTGCACTTTTGCCATGCTTGTTTGAACCTATTATTGAGTGCATTAGCCATAGCTCAGTGTTCATATTTTGTCAAGCATCTTGAGTGGATCCCTGCTATGTATTTTTTTGCCATGTTTGAGTGCAGTAGCTTATTTATCTTGATGCATTTAGATGGCCACTTGCTGTTAATCGCAGACCCGAGCCATATTTGTTTTGCTTGCCATTTCCAAACCGTGCATCCTATTCCGGTGATCTTTATATCGATTTCGACCCAAATCAACTCACCTTTCCAGTGACACTCTTGGTTTTCCAAGTTGAGGCCAGGTTCAATCATTGAATTGCAAATCATGCATCTGCATCACATATCGCATCCCGCATATTATACCATGTTTGCATCATGTGGCTTGAGCATTGCACGTGGTTGATTGTGTTCCTTTTGCTTGTTGTTCTTGCTTGGGTAGAGCCGGGAGACGAGTTCGTGTTCGAGGAGCCCGTTGAGTACGTTTACGAGGTTCAAGCTTTCGTCTTCTCGGAGAACTTTGCAGGCAAGATGACCATACCCTCAAAATCACTTCTATCTTTGCATTCTAGTTGCTCGCTCTTTTGCTATGCCTATGCTACGATACCTACCACTTGCTTATCATGCCTCCCACATTGCCATGTCAAACCTCTAACCCACCTTGTCCTAGCAAACCGTTGTTTGGCTATGTTACCGCTTTTCTCAGCCCCTCTTATAGCGTTGCTAGTTGCAGGTGAAGATTGGAGATCGTTCCTTGTTGGAACATGTTTATTGTTGGGATATCACCATATTATCTTGTTTATCTTAATGCACCTATATACTTGGTAAAGGGTGGAAGGCTTGGCCTTATGTCTGGTGTTTTGTTCCACTCTTGCCGCCCTAGTTTTCTCCATATCGATGTTATGTTCCCGGATTTTGTGTTCCTTACACGGTTGGGTTAAAATGGGAACCCCTTAACAGTTCGCCTAGAATAAAACTCCTCCAGCAATGCCCAACATTGGTTTTACCATTTGCCACCTAGCCTCTTTTTCCCTTGGGTTTCGCAGACTCAAGGGTCATCTTTATTAAACCGTCCCCGGGCCAGTGCTCCTCTGAGTGTTGGTCCAAACTAGAGCCCTGTGCAGCGCCCCCTCAGGGAAACTCAAGGTTTGGTTTTAGTTGTATGGAGCGCTCATCTGAGTGTGCCTTGAGAACGAGATATGTGCAGCTCCTATCAGGATTTGTCGGCACATTCCGGCGGTGCTGCTGGACTTGTTTTACCATTGTCGAGGATGTCTTGTAACTGGGATGCCGAGTCTGATCAGATTGTCTTGGGAGAAGGAATATCCTTCATTGACCGTGAGAGCCTGTGATGGGCTAAGTTGGGACACCCCTGCAGGGATTTGAATTTTCGAAAGCCGTGCCCGCGGTTATGGGCAGATGGGAATTTGTTAATGTCCGGTTGTAGCAAACTTGAAACTTAACTTAATTAAAATGCATCAACCGCGTGTGTAACCGTGATGGTCTCTTCTCGGCGGAGTCCGGGAAGTGAACACGGTGTTGGAGTAATGCTTGACGTAGGTTGTTCTAGGATCACTTCTTGATCATAGTTGTTCGATCGTGCCTTTGCCTCTCTTCTCGCTCTCATTTGCGTATGTTAGCCACCATATATGCTAGTCGCTTGCTGCAGCTCCACATCATACCTTTTACCATACCTATAACCTTAAATAGTCTTGATCGCGAGGGTGTGAGATTGCTAGGTCCCCGTGACTCACAGATACTTCCAAAACCAGTTTGCAGGTGTCGCAACCGAGCTCAAGGAGGAGCTTGATGAAGATCTCGTTCTTTATGTTGTTTCCATTTTCCAGTTGATCAGTAGTGGAGCCCAGTTGGGGTCGATCGGGGATCTGTGTAGCTTTTGGGGTAGTCTTCTTTTATTTTGGTTCCATAGGCAGACCTTGATTGTATCTGGATGATGTAATGCTTTATTCATGTATTGTGTGAAGTGGCGATTGTAAGCCAGCTATGTATCTCTTTCCCTTATGTATTACATGGGTTGTGTGAAGATTACCTCACTTGCGACATTGCTGTCAATGCGGTTATGCCTCTAAGTCGTGCTTCGACACGTGGGAGATATAGCCGCATCGAGGGCGTTACAAGTTGGTAATCAGAGCCTTCCCCGACTTAGGAGCCCCCTGCTTGATCGAATCCCTGGCGTTGTTGAGTCTAGATAAATGTTTTGAGTCATTTAGGATTATATATATCAGAGAGTAGGATTCTTTTTACTCCTCAGTCCCTTCGTTGCTCTGGTGAGGCATCCTGACGTAGAGTTTTGACTCTTCTCTTCTCAAATTTCACTAAAAAAAATTTAGGATCACGCGGGTATCTTGAAATCGTTCCGATGGTTTTGTGACGAGAAAATTGTGTTGGGGAATGTAGTAATTTCAAAAAAATTCCTACGCACACGCAAGATCATGGTGCTGCATAGCAACGAGAGGGGAGAGTGTGATCTACGTACTCTTGTAGATCGACAACAGAAGCGTTTGGTTGATGTAGTCGTATGTCTCCATGGCCCGACCGATCAAGCACGGAAACTACGGCACCTCCAAGTTCTAGCACATGTTCAGCTCGATGACGATCCCCGGACACCGATCCAGCAAAAAGTCGGGGAAGAGTTCCATCAGCACGACGGCGTGGTGACAATCTTGATGTACTACCGTCGCAGGGCTTCGCCTAAGCACCGCTACAATATTATCGAGGACTATGGTGGAAGGGGGCACCGCACACGGCTAAGAATATGATCACGTGGATCAACATGTGTCCCTAGGGGTTCCCCCTGCCTCCGTATATAAAGGATCCAAGGGGGGTGCGGCCGGCCCTAGTAGGAGGCACGCAGGAGGAGTCCTACTCGTACCGGGAGTAGGACCCCCTCCCTTTCCTTGTCCAAGTAGGAGAGGGGGAAGGAGAGAAGAAAAAGGGGGGCGCCGCCCCTCCCTCCTTGTCCAATTCGGACTAGGGGAGAGGGGGCGCGCGGCCTGCCCTGGCAGCCCCTTCCACTTCTCCACTTTAGGCCCATGAGGCCCACTAACCCCCCAGGGGGTTCCGGTAACCCCCCGGTGCTCCGGTTTTATCCGAAACTTCCCCGGAACACTTCCGGTGTCCGAATATAGCCGTCCAATATATCAATCTTTATATCTCGACTATTTCAAGACTCCTCGTTATGTCTGTGATCACATCCGAGACTCCGAATTAACTTCGGTACATCGAAACTCATAAACTCAGAATATAACTGTCATCGAAACCTTAAGCGTGCGGACCCTATGGGTTCGAGAACAATGTAGACATGACCGAGACACGTCTCCGGTCAATAACCAATAGCGGAACCTGGATGCTCATATTGGCTCCTACATATTCTACAAAGATCTTTATCGGTCAGACCGCATAACAACATACGTTGTTCCCTTTATCATCGGTATGTTACTTGCCCGAGATTCGATCGTCGGTATCTCAATACCTAGTTCAATCTCATTACCGGCAAGTCTCTTTACTCGTTTCATAATACATCATCTCGCAACTAACTCATTAGTTGCAATGCTTGCAAGGCTTATGTGATGTGCATTACCGAGAGGGCCCAGAGATACCTCTCCGACAATCAGAGTGACAAATCCTAATCTCGAAATACGCCAACCCAACATGTACCTTTGGAGACACCTGTAGAGCACCTTTATAATCACCCATTTACGTTGTGACGTTTGGTAGTACACAAAGTGTTCCTCCGGCAAACGGGAGTTGCATAATCTCATAGTCATAGGAACATGTATAAGTCATGAAGAAAGCAATAGCAACATACTAAACGATCGGGTGCTAAGCTAATGGAATGGGTCATGTCAATCAGATCATTCACCTAATGATGTGATCTCGTTAATGAAATAACAACTCTTTGTTCATGGTTAGGAAACATAACCATCTTTGATTAACGAGCTAGTCAAGTAGAGGCATACTAGTGACACTCTGTTTGTCTATGTATTCACACATGTATTATGTTTCCGGTTAATACAATTCTAGCATGAATAATAAACATTTATCATGATATAAGGAAATAAATAATAACTTTATTATTGCCTCTAGGGCATATTTCCTTCAGTCTCCCACTTGCACTAGAGTCAATAATCTAGATTACATAGTAATGATTCTAACACCCATGGAGCCTTGGTGCTGATCATGTTTTCCTCGTGGAAGAGGCTTAGTCAACGGGTCTGCAACATTCAGATCCGTATGTATCTTGCAAATCTCTATGTCTCCCACCTGGACTAGATCCCGGATGGAATTGAAGCGTCTCTTGATGTGCTTGGTTCTCTTGTGAAATCTGGATTCCTTTGCCAAGGCAATTGCACCAGTATTGTCACAAAAGATTTTCATTGGACCCGATGCACTAGGTATGACACCTATATCGGATATGAACTACTTCATCCAGACTCTTTCATTTGCTGCTTCCGAAGCAGCTATGTACTCCGCTTCACATGTAGATCCCGCTACAACACTTTGTTTAGAACTGCACTAACTGACAGCTCCACCGTTTAATGTAAACACGTATCCGGTTTGCGATTTAGAATCGTCCGGATCAGTGTCAAAGCTTGCATCAACGTAACCTTTTACGATGAGCTCTTTGTCACCTCCATATATGAGAAACATATCCTTAGTCCTTTTCAGGTATTTCAGGATGTTCTTGACCGCTGTCCAGTGATCCACTCCTGGATCACTTTGGTACCTCCCTGCTAGACTTATAGGAAGGCACACATCAGGTCTGGTACACAGCATTGCATACATGATAGAGCCTATGGCTGAAGCATAGGGAACATCTTTCATTTTCTCTCTATCTTCTGCAGTGGTCGGGCATTGAGTCTTACTCAACTTCACACCTTGTAACACAGGCAAGAACCCTTTCTTTTCTTGATCCATTTTGAACTTCTTCAAAACTTTGTCAAGGTATGTGCCTTGTGAAAGTCCAATTAAGCATCTTGATCTATCTCTATAGATCTTAATGCCTAATATGTAAGCAGCTTCACCGAGGTCTTTCATTGAAAAACTCTTATTCAAGTATCCCTTTATGCTATCCAGAAATTCTATATCATTTCCAATTAGTAATATGTCATCCACATATAATATCAGAAATGCTACAGAGCTCCCACTCACTTTCTTGTAAATACAGGCTTCTCCAAAAGTCTGTATAAAACCAAATGCTTTGATCACACTATCAAAGCATTTATTCCAACTTCGAGAGGCTTGCATCAGTCCATAAATGGATCACTGGAGCTTGCACACTTTGTTAGCTCCCTTTGGATCGACAAAACCTTCTGGTTGCATCATATACAACTCTTCTTCCAGAAATCCATTCAGGAATGCAGTTTTGACATCCATCTGCCAAATTTCATAATCATAAAATGCGGCAATTGTAACATGATTCGGACAGACTTAAGCATCGCTACGGGTGAGAAGGTCTCATCGTAGTCAATCCCTTGAACTTGCCGAAAACCTTTTGCGACAAGTCGAGCTTTGTAGACAGTAATATTACCATCAGCGTCAGTCTTCTTCTTGAAGATCCATTTATTCTCAATTGCTTGCCGATCATCGGGCAAGTCAACCAAAGTCCATACTTTGTTCTCATACATGGATCCCATCTCAGATTTCATGGCTTAAAGCCATTTTGCGGAATCTGGGCTCACCATTGCTTCTTCATAGTTCGTAGGTTCATCATGATCTAGTAGCATGACTTCCAGAACAGGATTATCATACCACTCTGGCGCGGATCTCACTCTGGTTGATCTACGAGGTTCAGTAGTATCTTGTTCTGAAGTTTCATGATCATCATCATTAGCTTTTTCACTAACTGGTGTAGGTGTCACAGAAACAGTTTTCTGTGATGCACTACTTTCCAATAAGGGAGCAGGTACAGTTACCTCGTCAAGTTCTACTTTCCTCCCACTCACTTCTTTCGAGAGAAACTCCTTCTCCAGAAAGTTTCCGAACTTAGCAACAAAAGTCTTGCCTTCGGATCTGTGATAGAAGGTGTATCCAATAGTCTCCTTTGGATATCCTATGAAGACACACTTCTCCGATTTGGGTTCGAGCTTATCAGGTTGAAGCTTTTTCACATAAGCATCGCAGCCCCAAACTTTCAGAAACGACAACTTTGGTTTCTTGCCAAACCATAGTTCATAAGGCGTCGTCTCAACGGATTTTGATGGTGCCCTATTTAACGTGAATGCGGCCGTCTCCAAAGCATAACCCCAAAACGATAGCGGTAAATCAGTAAGAGACATCATAGATCGCACCATATCTAGTAATGTATGATTACGACGTTCGGACACACCATTACGTTGTGGTGTTCCGGGTGGCGTGAGTTGCGAAACTATTCCACAATTTTTCAAATGTACACCAAACTTGTAACTCAAATATTCTCCTCCACGATCAGATCGTAGAAACTTTATTTTCTTGTTACGATGATTTTCAACTTCACTCTGAAATTCTTTGAACTTTTCAAACGTTTCAGACTTATGTTTCATTAAGTAGATATACCCATATCTGCTTAAGTCATCTGTGAAGGTGAGAAAATAACGAATCCGCCACGAGCCTCAATATTCATCGGACCACATACATCTGTATGTATGATTTCCAACAAATCTGTTGCTCTCTCCATAGTACCGGAGAATGGTGTTTTAGTCATCTTGCCCATGAGGCACGGTTCGCAAGTACCAAGTGATTCATAATCAAGTGGTTCCAAAAGTCCATCAGTATGGAGTTTCTTCATGCGCTTTACACCGATATGACCTAAACGGCAGTGCCACAAATAAGTTGCACTATCATTATCAACTCTGCATCTTTTGGCTTCAACACTATGAATATGTGTGTCACTACTATTGAGATTCAATAAAAATAGACCACTCTTTAAGGGTGCATGACCATAAAAGATATTACTCATATAAATAGAACAACCATTATTCTCAGATTTAAATGAATAACCGTCTTGCATCAAACAAGATCCAGATATAATGTTCATGCTTAACGCTGGAACCAAATAACAATTATTTAGGTCTAATATTAATCCCGAAGGTAGATGTAGAGGTAGCGTGGTGACTGCGATCACATCGACTTTGGAACCGTTTCCCACGCGTATCGTCACCTCGTCCTTAGCCAATCTTTGCTTAATCCGTAGTCCCTATTTCGAGTTGCAAATATTAGCAACAGAACCAGTATCAAATACCCAGGTGCTACTGCGAGCATTAGTAAGGTACACATCAATAACATGTATATCACATATACCTTTGTTCACCTTGCCATCCTTCTTATCCGCCAAATACTTGGGGCAGTTCCGCTTCCAGTGACCAGTCTGCTTGCAGTAGAAGCACTCAGTTTCAGGCTTAGGTCCAGGTTTGGGTTTCTTCTCTTGAGTAGCAACTTGCTTGCCGTTCTTTTTGAAGTTCCCCTTCTTCTTCCCTTTGCCCTTTTTCTTGAAACTAGTGGTCTTGTTGACCATCAACACTTGATGCTCCTTCTTGATTTCTACCTCCGCAGCTTTCAGCATTGCGAAGAGCTCGGGAATAGTCTTATTCATCCCTTGCATATTATAGTTCATCACAAAGCTCTTGTAACTTGGTGGCAGTGATTGGAGAATTTTGTCAATGACGCAATCATCTGGAAGATTAACTCCCAATTGAATCAAGTGATTATTATACCCAGACATTTTGAGTATATGCTCACTGACAGAACTGTTCTCCTCCATCTTGCAGCTATAGAACTTATTGGAGACTTCATATCTCTCAATCCGGGCATTTGCTTGAAATATTAACTTCAACTCCTGGAACATCTCATATGCTCCATGACGTTCAAAACGTCGTTGAAGTCCCGATTCTAAGCCGTAAAGCATGGCACACTAAACTATCGAGTAGTCATCAGCTTTGCTCTGCCAGACGTTCACAACATCTGGTGTTGCTCCTGCAGCAGGCCTGGCACCCAGCGGTGCTTCCAGGATGTAATTCTTCTGTGCAGCAATGAGGATAATCCTCAAGTTACGGACCCAGTCTGTGTAATTGCTACCATCATCTTTCAACTTTGCTTTCTCAAGGAACGCATTAAAATTCAACGGAACAACAGCACGAGCCATCTATCTACAATCAAGCATAAACAAGGAAGATACTATCAGGTACTAAGTTTAATGATAAATTTAGGTTCAATTAATTTACTTAGAGAACTCCCACTTAGATAGACATCCCTCTAATCCTCTAAGTGATTACGTGATCCAAATCAACTAAACCATGTCCGATCATCATGTGAGATGGAGTAGTTTCATTGGTGAACATCACTATGTTCATCATATCTACTATATGATTCACGCTCGACCTTTCGATCTCCGTGTTCCGAGGCCATATCTGTATATGCTTGGCTCGTCAAGTATAACCTGAGTATTCCGCATGTGCAACTGTTTTGCACCCGTTGTATTTGAACGTAGAGCCTATCACACCCGATCATCACGTGGTGTCTCAGCACGAAGAACTTTCGCAACGGTGCATACTCAGGGAGAACACTTCTTGATAATTAGTGAGAGATCATCTTATAATGCTACCATCAATCAAAGCAAGATAAGATGCATAAAAGATAAACATCACATGCAATCAATATAAGTGATATGATATGGCCATCATCATCTTGTGCTTGTGATCTCCATCTTCGAAGCACCGTCGTGATCACCATTGTCACCGGCGCGACACCTTGATCTCCATCGTAGCATCGTTGTCGTATCGCCAATCTTATGCTTCCACGACTATCGCTACCGCTTAGTGATAAACTAAAGCATTATAGCGCGATTGCATTGCATACAATAAAGCGACAACCATATGGCTCCTGCCAGTTGCCGATAACTCGGTTACAAAACATGATCATCTCATACAATAAAATTTTAGCATCATGTCTTGACCATATCACATCACAACATACCCTGCAAAAACAAGTTAGACGTCCTCTACTTTGTTGTTGCAAGTTTTACGTGGCTGTTATGGGCTTAAGCAAGAACCAATCTTACCTACGCATTAAAACCACAATGATAGTTTGTCAAGTTGGTGCTGTTTTAACCTTCGCAAGGACCGGGCGTGGCCACACTCGGTTCAACTAAAGTTTGAGAAACTGTCACCCGCAAGCCACCTATGTGCAAAGCACGTCGGGAGAACCGGTCTCGCGTAAGCGTACGCGTAATGTCGGTCCGGGCCGCTTCGTCCAACAATACCGCCGAACCAAAGTACGACATGCTGGTAAGCAGTATGACTTATATCGCCCACAACTCACTTGTGTTCTACTCGTGAAAATAACATCAACACATAAAACCTAGGCTCGGATGCCACTGTTGGGGAACGTAGTAATTTCAAAAAATTTCCTATGCACACGCAAGATCATGGTGATGCATAGCAATGAGAGGGGAGAGTGTGATCTACGTACCCTTGTAGATCGACAACGGAAGCGTTTGGTTGATGTAGTCGTACGTCTCCACGGCCCGACCGATCAAGCACCGAAACTACGGCACCTCCGAGTTCTAGCACACGTTCAGCTCGATGACGATCCCCGGACTCCGATCCAGCAAAGTGTCGGGGAAGAGTTCCGTCAGCACGACGGCGTGGTGACGATCTTAATGTACTACCGTCGCAGGGCTTCGCCTAAGCATCGCTACAATATTATCGAGGACTATGGTGGAAGGGGGCACCGCACACGGCTAAGAATATGATCACGTGGATCAACTTGTGTCCCTAGGGGTGCCTCCTGCCTCCGTATATAAAGGATCCAAGGGGGGGTGCGGCCGTCCCTAGTAGGAGGTGCACAGGAGGAGTCCTACTCCTACCAGGAGTAGGACTCCCCTCCCTTTCCTTGTCCAAGTAGGAGAGGGGGAAGGAGAGAAGAAAAAGGGGGGCGCCGCCCCTCCCTCCTTGTCCAATTCAGACTAGGGGGAGAGGGGGGCGCGGCCTGCCCTGGCAGCCCCTTCCTCTTCTCCACTTTAGGCCTATGAGGCCCATTAACCCCCCGGGGGGTTCCGGTAACCCCCCGGTGCTCCGGTTTTATCTGAAACTTCCCCGAAACACTTCCGGTGTCCGAATATAGCCGTCCAATATATCAATCTTTATTTCTCGACTATTTCGAGACTCCTCGTTATGTCCGTGATCACATCCGGGACTCCGAACTAACTTTGGTACATCAAAACTCATAAACTCATAATATAACTGTCATCGAAACCTTAAGCGTGCGGACCCTATGGGTTCGAGAATAATGTAGACATGACCGAGACACGTCTCCGGTCAATAACCAATAGTGGAACCTGGATGCTCATATTGGCTCCTACATATTCTACGAAGATCTTTATCGGTCAGACCTCATAACAACATACGTTGTTCCCTTTGTCATCGGTATGTTACTTGCCCGAGATTCGATCGTCGGTATCTCAATACCTAGTTCAATATCGTTACCGGCAAGTCTCTTTACTCGTTCTGTAATACATCATCTCGCAACTAAATCATTAGTTGCAATGCTTGCAAGGCTTATGTGATGTGCATTACCGAGAGGGCCCAGAGATACCACTCCGACAATCGGAGTGACAAATCCTAATCTCAAAATACGCCAACCCAACATGTACCTTTGGAGACACCTTTAGAGCACCTTTATAATCACCCATTTACGTTGTGACGTTTGGTAGCACACAAAGTGTTCCTCCAGCAAACGGGAGTTGCATAATCTCATAGTCATAGGAACATGTATAAGTCATGAAGAAAGCAATAGCAACATACTAAACGATCGGGTGCTAAGCTAATGGAATGGGACATGTTAATCAGATCATTCACCTAATGATGTGATCTCGTTAATCAAATAACAACTCTTTGTTCATGGTTAGGAAACATAACCATCTTCGATTAACGAGCTAGTCAAGTAGAGGCATACTAGTGACACTCTGTTTGTCTATGTATTCACACATGTATTATGTTTCCGGTTAATACAATTCTAGCATGAATAATAAATATTTATCATGATATAAGGAAATAAATAATAACTTTATTATTGCCTCTAGGGCATATTTCCTTCACATTGTTCTTGGTGCCTCCTGACATTTTGGGGTTGTGGCAGTGTCCCGGGGAGTTGAGCTCCGAGGTGTTGTCGTCACAATTTTATCGTTGAGATTCTGGAATACCTGAGTTTCGCCGACATAAAAAATCTCTTTTATGCAGTTGTTGGTGAGACAATCTCGACGCCACCCAGTACTGGGGCGGGAGTTTGGGAGTATTGTCATAACTCATATAACGGATGCTTTTCGAAGGTTGAGGTAAATGATTTCCGAAGGTTTCTTGGTTATGTGTTGAAGGATGGATACAGCTGGATGTAGGATTTGTTAGTTCTGGGTGAGATATTATGCTTCCCCTGTATCCCCAACACCTGATTGCATCACCGGAAAGTTTTGGGAGTTTATAAGTGGGAATTCAAGTAGCTCTTAAGATATCTTTCCGATAGATGTATGATATGAAATTGGGGTTCGATGTCTAGTGGTCCGCCTATCCACGGTTGGTTTTACAGTGGCCTCGTTGTGTCTTAAAGAGTCCTTGGCTATGCTGACTCGGGGACGCTTCGTATGTCATGTGCACTGCCTTGTACATGATGGTGTTGTACGATTGAGCCCGTGTAGGCCCCACCACGAAAACTTCGGACGAAATCTGTATCATATGTTTGTTCTGGCTTATTTTGCAAGCCAATCCTTTGTTTTGTTTTGAGTTGTGGTATTCGAGTTGCTTCAATGTAAAATGTTGATTCCATACCTTTCCTAAGCGGTGTGCTCATGTTCCTATGTGTATACCAATCCTTCATGATAATCGAGATTGTCATGTCAATCATTTTCAACCGGTGTGTCTCTCGTCAAGCGGATACGTTCATTTTGAACATCCGCAAGATTCAATCTCAGCTTTCTCAACGGTGTTCGTTTCAGCCATCCCAAGTTTTCTTTGTTGTCCCTCCCTCCCACCCTTGTTTCTTCAAGGATTCAGATTTCTTAATCAAGTATACTTTTATTCATGCGAAGTTTCTTCGTTCTCTCATAATCATTCATTTCTCACTATTCAATTGTTCCGGAGTGCTGAAGATATCTCAGAAGGCTCGTCTTTTCATTCAAGATCCGTTCAAACCTATCTCAAGATTGTTATATCATTCAAGCCATTTAATTCAACCGGCACAATCTTTCTTTTAAATTGTTCAACGGTGTATCTTTTGAGTGGGCCCTAACCCATAGGTTTTTCCCAGGATCTTACCTGAATCTTCTAATTCTCCCGGAGCTTTTCAAATTCTTCCCCAAGTTTGACGTAAGAATGAATTATCATCAGGCATTTGTTTTTCTCCAATATCTTTCAAATTCTTTTCATGGTTGGCTCAACCTCTTCGCTTTTGATTCTTCCGGAGTGTCTAAACGATTCATGGTGGTGTTTCTCATCGTCTTTCTAGGATTTTGAAGTCCGAAGAAGAATTTTTCCTCCATATCTTGCTCCATTCTCCTCAAGATTCATGGTACTAGCTTGTTGCCATCCTCTCATAATTGTTTTCGATTGTGAGAATTCTTTTCACCCATCCGGAGCAGTTCAGGAGTCATTTTCAGTTTGTTTCTCGGGAGCCTATCATTTCAGAAGACTTATTCATTCTCAGCTTTCAGCTCTCATTCTCCAAATCTTACTGGTGCATCGTTCAATGATCTCTAATCAGTTCGTGATCCCTTCATTCTCATGTATCTAGATTGTCTCAAGTATCTTCGTTCATTTCACAAGTCTTACCCGGTGATTCATCCTTTTGACTTCGTTCATTTTCAATTCTTACGGTGGTTCGTTCAAGAGATCTCTTCTTTCGTTACCGTGTCAAGTCACTCGTTCTTTCCAATCCTACCGCTGGTTTCTTGAAGACCTTCTCAAGTTTATGTTATATCTCTCTTATCTTTTCTACGAGAATAAGTAATATGTCAAATCCGTTGATTGTCATCAATTTAATTGGTGAAGGATAAGCATAATGTAATTCTTATTCTTGTTTCAACGAGTGAACTCAATTCCCTATTCCGGAGGCTAATCAAATTCCTGATTTCAATTGTTTCATCTTTTCTTCCCACAATTCCAAGCTCCCTCAATTATATCATCATGAAGATCCATCTAAATCATTACAAGGATTCACCTTGTGCTTTCAACTTCTCTTTCTTTTCGTTTGATCATTCTTTTGGTTACCGGAGTTCTTCATGAAGGTTCTACATGATGGTTCATAAAGGATTTAATTCCTTTTAGAAGGGTTCATCGAGATTCTTTTCAGAGGAACTCAAGCATTCTTCATCTTGCAATCTGGAGTGCAATTCTTTCTTCCGTATCATTAGAGGTGGTATTATGTCATTCTTGATAATTTGAGTTCATGTTCCATGATTCACATGTTGTTAAGAATGAGATATTTTAAACCCATCAATCTCGTCATTGGAGTTATCTTGGGTTATAGTTCACCTAAAGCCTTCCCTAAGGATTGTTGCTATTTATGGTGCTCATAAATGACCAAGTTCTTCATTTTTCCTCCCGGTGTTATAGTTTCTCGTCTCCTTGTTCATATAAATCCAATTCATCTTCCCGTGAGTGGCAGGTTGTCACCTCATAATTTGAGATGTATTCCATAAGACCATATCAAGATTATTCTTTTCGTTGTTGGTTTGCCAACAACTCCATTCTAGCATTTGTTGTAAGCGTGCTCTCTCAAGATCGTGTTTCCCTTTGTTCATTCCATTCCATTCTTACTTTTGTTCCGGAGGCATTGTGTTGCTCCTCTCTTCAAACCTTCTTCTTGTTATTTTCACGCTTATCCTTTTAACCGGAGTGTTGTGCCCTTTTGCTCAAGTTCTTTTCATTTTATCAAGTTTTTGCCTTCCATTTCAACCGGAGTGCTGTCCGAATTTGTTCTTCCTTGAAACTCTTCCCTACCGGAGTGCTTTTCAACCTTGTTCATCTTTGTTGTATTATTATTTTCAATTTGTTCAACCTTTTCTAGGTTCTTTTGTTTCACTCGTTTCTCAAAGAAGCAACTTAGTTTTACCTCTTCTCTTTCCCTTCCGTTTTTCCCTCCGGTGCCATTCTAGATCTCGGGACGAGATCCTCTCGTAGTGGTGGTGTGTTGTGACACCCCGTGACCGATGTGCCAGGTGTCCTCCAGTTATTCGCTGTTGTTGCCTTGTCTTTTCTTGCGTGTCTTGCATCTCATATCATGTCATCATGTGCATTGCATTTGCACACGTGTTCGTCTCATGCGTCCGAGCATTTTCCCCATTGTCTGTTTTGCAATCCGGTGCTCCTATGTCACCCGGTGTCCCTTTCTACCTCTTTTTGTGTGTGGGTGTTAAACGTTCTCGGATTGGACCGAGACTTGCCAAGCGGCCTTGGTTTACTACCGGTAGACCGCCTGTCAAGTTTCGTGCCATTTGGACTTCGTTTGATACTCCAATGGTTAACCAAGGAACCAAAAAGGCCTCGTGTGTGTTGCAGCCCAACACCTCTTCAAAGTGTCCCAAAAACCCACCTAAACGTCCTCCATCATCTAGGCCGTTCGATCACGATCGCGTGGCCGAAAACCATGCTCAATTCGGAGTCTCCTAGCTCCCTCTACCTATATATATGTGTACCTCCCCGAAATTTTCGCGCAGATCAAACCCTAGCCCCGCTCCTCGCGCCGCCGGACAAAAACTCCCCACCGTGCCGGACATGTCCGCCGCCCCGCAGCCACATCACTCCGACAAATGGCATGATGCCACGTCACCCCGCCGCAGCCGCTAGCCAGCCGGGCGCCGCCACCTCACCGCTCCCGCTCCACCCCTCCGTGCCAGGCCCGCGAGCCCACGGCCGGCCCTTCCTGCCCG
>NC_057809.1:281652806-281745032 GCF_018294505.1 Triticum aestivum
CACCATGCCGGCGCCGCGCCTCCGCCGCTCCGCCGCCTCGCCATCGCCGCCCCGCCGCTGCCGCGGCCGGCCCGCACCTCGCTTCGGCCGGTGAGCTGCTCCTCGACGCCGGTTCCCTCTCCGGCGAGCTCCACTCTGCTCCGGCCACCACCATCTCCTGTTTCGGCGAAGTCTCCGGCGAGCGCCTCGGGAAGCGTGCAGATCTAGATCCGAGATCCCGAGGGTTGACTTCCTCTCCTAACCCTAGTATTTTTGGCAATCTTCATCATGTCATAACTTTGCATCCGTGGCTCCATTTTGGGCGTGTAGCATATCAAAATGTTCGTCTCGACGAGTACATCATTTCATCTCATTTCATCATTTTCATTTGAGCTCATCTTGATGCCCGAAATGCTGTTGGAAGAGGGCTATATGTTGATAGTTTCAGATCTATTTCAGCAAATGCACTTTTGTCATTTTTGCCATGATTAATGTGTGCATGCTATGATCCTGAGCTCTACATGTGTTTTGTAGAATGCCATGCCATCTTTACAGGGGTGTATTCCATGTATTTTTGTGATCTTTGTGGTGACTAGCACAAGCATGCAAAGTAGCCTACTCAATGTTGCTGATTTCAGGGACTTAGAATTTCACTAAGTCCTTGACCTGTCATTATTTTATGCCATATGTTCATGTTGATTCCTAGTGATACGTGCCTCTTTTGAGCATGGTCAGTAAGGATGTTTTGTAGGTATTGTTGTGCTCTATCCATCCAAGTATTTGTTTGCAATTATGGAGCACCCTAGCTTGAGTCAATCGAGCTCTACTTTTGCTATAAAATGTTCCTGGCAGATTGTTAACATGTTTAGCAATTTTGCCGTGTTGTTGATCCATGCATGCTATGTTGTTGTTCTTGCCATGTCTAGCTTCTATGCCATGTCTATTTGCTGGGTGTATGCTTAGTTTGTCATGCAATGCCTCGTAGTGAGTGCATCGAGCTCGTAAACATGCCTACTTGATATCTGTTTTGCATGCTCCAGTTTTTCACTAAGTCTGAATATGTTTATGTTTTTGCTATGTGCGCATGCTTGCAATTGTATTTTTCGATTCCTTTTGGCTCATGGTCACTAAGGGACTTTTGTTATATGCTTTGAGTAGCTTCATGCCATTGCTTGATTTTCCATGATATGTTCCTGTAGCATGTCGTTATCGTGCTCTAAACTTTGCTTCCTGCTGATAAATTCCTGACTTGTTGATAATTTCACCAAGTCTGAAACCTGTTATCATTTGCACTTTTGCCATGCTTGTTTGAACCTGTTATTGAGTGAATTAGCCGTAGTTCAATGTTCATCTTTTGTCAAGCATCTTGAGTGGATCCCTGCTATGTATTGTTTTGCCATGTTTGAGTGCAGTAGCTTATTTATCTTGATGCATTTAGATGGCCACTTGCTGTTAATCGCAGACCCGTGCCATATTTGTTTTGCTTGCCATTTCCAAACCGTGCATCCTATTCCGGTGATCTTTATATCAATTTCGACCCAAATCAACTCACCTTTCTAGTGACACTCTTGGTTTTCCAAGTTGAGGCCAGGTTCAATCATTCAATTGCAAATCATGCATATGCATCAAATATCGCATCCCGCATATCATACCATGTTTGCATCATGTTGCTTGAGCATTGCACGTGGTTGATTGTGTTCCTTTTGCTTGTTGTTCTTGCTTGGGTAGAGCCGGGAGACAATTTCGTGTTCGAGGAGCCCGTTGAGTATGTTTACGAGGTTCAAGCTTTCGTCTTCTCGGAGAACTTTGCAGGCAAGATGACCATACCCTCGAAATCACTTCTATCTTTGCATGCTAGTTGCTCGCTCTTTTGCTATGCCTATGCTACGGTACCTACCACTTGCTTATCTTACCTCGCACATTGCCATGTCAAACCTCTAACCCACCTTGTCCTAGCAAACCGTTGTTTGGCTATGTTACCGCTTTGCTCAGCCCTCTTATAGCGTTGCTAGTTGCAGGTGAAGATTGGAGATCGTTCCTTGTTGGAACATGTTTATTGTTGGGATATCACCATATTATCTTGTTTATCTTAATGCACCTATATACTTGGTAAAGGGTGGAAGGCTCGGCCTTATGCCTGGTGTTTTGTTCCACTCTTGCCGCCCTAGTTTTCGCCATATCGGCGTTATGTTCCTGGATTTTGCGTTCCTTACACGGTTGGGTTATAATGGGAACCCCTTAACAGTTCGCCTTGAATAAAACTCCTCCAGCAATGCCCAACATTGGTTTTACCATTCGCCACCTAGCCTCTTTTTCCCTTGGGTTCCACGGACTCAAGGGTCATCTTTATTAAACCCTCCCCGGGCTAGTGCTCCTCTGAGTGTTGGTCCAAACTAGAGCCCTGTGCAGCGCCCCCTCGGGGAAACTCGAGGTTTGGTTTTAGTTGTATGGAGCGCTCATCTGAGTGTGCCCTGAGAACGAGATATGTGCAACTCCTATCGGGATTTGTCGGCACATTCGGGCGGTGCTGCTGGACTTGTTTTACCATTGTCGAGGATGTCTTGTAACCGGGATGCCGAGTCTGATCGGATTGTCTTGGGAGAAGGAATATCCTTCATTGACCGTGAGAGCCTGTGATGGGATAAGTTGGGACACCCCTGCAGGGATTTGAACTTTCGAAAGCCGTGCCCGCGGTTATGGGCAGATGGGAATTTGTTAATGTCCGGTTGTAGAAAACCTGAAACTTAACTTAATTAAAATGCATCAACCGCGTGTGTAACCGTGATGGTCTCTTCTCGGCGGAGTCCGGGAAGTGAACACGGTGTTGGAGTAATGCTTGACGTAGGTTGTTCTAGGATCACTTCTTGATCATAGTTGTTCGACCGTGCCTTTGCCTTCTCTTCTCGCTCTCATTTGCGTATGTTAGCCACCATATATGCTAGTCGCTTGCTGCAGCTCCACATCATACCTTTTACCATACCTATAACCTTAAATAGTCTTGATTGCGAGGGTGTGAGATTGCTAGGTCCTCGTGACTCACAGATACTTCCAAAACCAGTTTGCAGGTGTCGCAACCGAGCTCAAGGAGGAGCTTGATGAAGATCTCGTTCTTTATGTTGTTTCCCTTTTCCTATTGATCAGTAGTGGAGCCCAGTTGGGGTCGATCGGGGATCTGTGTAGCTTTTGGGGTTGTCTTCTTTTATTTTGGTTCTGTAGTCGGACCTTGATTGTATCTGGATGATGTAATGCTTTATTCATGTATTGTGTGAAGTAGCGATTGTAAGCCAGCTATGTATCTCTTTCCATTATGTATTACATGGGTTGTGTGAAGATTACCTCACTTGTGACATTGCTTTCAATGCGGTTATGCCTCTAAGTCGTGCTTCGACACGTGGGAGATATAGCCGCATCGAGGGCGTTACATTACTTGGACCCGAGCGTTGGCGACCTACCGTGTTCTACTCTTCCTCATTTTCTGTGTGGTGCAGCCTCGTTGGCAGCGGGCGGGTCCTCGGCGTAGCCGGCGATGTCCTTTGTCTCATTGCCGGCGGGGCAGCGGCTCGGCTGAGCGGGGGAAATCCTCCCCCTCGTTGCCGGCAGGGCGGGATCTCGGCTGAGCCGGTGATGTCCTCTGCCTCGTTGTTGGCGGTGCGGTGCCTCAGTGGAGTAGGGCCTCGCCGAAGCCGGCGAGGTCGTCCGCCTCGGTGCCCGCGGGGTGGGGCCTCGGCGGAGCCGGGGATGTCCTATGTGTTGTTGTTGGCGCGGCGAGGCCTCGACGGAGTAGGGCCTCGCGGAAGCCGGCGAAATCCTTCGCCTCGGTGCCGGCGGGGCGGGGCAATGGTGGAGCCGGCGGTGTCCTCTACCTCATTGTTGGCGCCGCGGGGCCTCGACGGAGCAGGGCCTCATCGACGCCAGCGGAGCAGGGACTCGTCGGAGCTGGCATTGTCCTTTGCCTCGTCCTCGGTCTTGCCAAACACCGCCTCACCCGCTTCATCACCCGCTTTGTAGGCAGCCACAGCCTCCGCCACCCGCATGCGGTACCGCCAGCGCTCGAGGCGGCTCTCGCAGGTGGAGCGGTATGAGTCGAGCAACGCCTCCTGCTCAGCCAGCTCCACAACGATCTGCTCCTTCGCTTGTAGGTGCTCCTGGAGGAGATGGTGGTTGTAGGCGGCTCGACGTGGGCCTCCCAGGACTGCTCCTGATGCTTCTGCCTCACCGTGTCCATGTATTGGGCACATGCCTCGCCAATGGTCATGATGCAATGCACCGGCGAGGATGGCGCGGAGGAGGGGGTTGGCGCCGGATCATCGACTACCATGTTATCCATTGGGACGTCGTCGTCCTCTGGCTTCCTGCCAGCCAGCCAGTCCGTAGCAGTGGCTGCCATCTCCATGTGGTATGTCGTCTACCCGTCTGAAGAGCGTTGGAGCGTGAGGAAGCCATGGTGGGCAGTAGTGGTGTGGACAGGAGAAAGGGAACAGAGGCGGATGACTGTGGCTATGGCTGGCGCAATAATTTATATAGCAAGGGTGGGCGGCGGAGGGACGGACAGCTGGTGCCGGAGTAGCCACCTCGGCAATTGTGTATCATTAATGTGGCAGCAGACGGACAGACGGACATAACTTGTGTCAATTGAACATAGAGCAATCACCTGCACTGGGAAGCGATGCGGGCGGCACTGACCATTTCGGGCGGAAAACAAAAGCGGACGAGGGAGGCGGTCTGCGTGGGCCGGAGCGGTCAGACTTGTGTGTGGCAGCGGGTCGGCCCAGGAGCCGGGCATGCTGGCTCGCCAGCGAGCTCTCCGAGCTGAGCGACGACAATCAGACGATGGATGTAGCTTTCGACCAGGAGCCGACGTCACTGTCCAAGCCGATTCTTGTCGTGTTCACCATAGAGCAGGTGCGGCCGCACTTGGATGCCCTAATGGCGGAAGAGCTACGAGTGCAGGACGACCTGTGCTGCAACCTCCATCTCCTCAACGAGCACCGGTGAACAAGCGAACGACAATGCCGTCGCAGACATGTGGCCGTATGATCCTGGTTTCCTGAATGACCAGCGGGCGTTGTCTTAGACCATCCATAGGGCCCACGAGGCCTTCTCCATCGTCCTTCGAGTTGTTGCGCTCGCCATGGCACCACCGTCTCACGTTGTCAACATGGTCAATGAACACGAGGAATGAGGAGATGACTTTACTTGGAGAGGATGATAGTGGGACCCATCAGGGCCATAGCCGCACGTGCGCAAGTGCCTCCTTATTATATACAACTATATTTTTTTGCTTCCTCCTAGTTTCCTGACATCATGGTCCCACACCATTGTCAACCTATGTAGTCAATAAATGAGAAAATTGCACAAGGAGCGGTCGACAGCTGGGACCAAGCTGTTCGAGCAGTATTTGTGTTTTTGACGTGTGAGCACTTCAGAGTTTTTCTTGAGTGATGTTTTTGTTGTTGCTCAGAGGAGAGCAGGGTATTAACTAGGTGGGTTGTGGCCCGTCTAGACCAAGACAGATATTAATTTATTTCAAGCTGAAAATGGCTAGCCCGGCTATACTTTTTTCTGAGGAATACCCAGGCAAGGTCAACTTGTTATTCTCTGCCCCGCTGGGCTACAAATCTTTCCTAGGAGGGATGAATTAGGCTGAACAAGAAAATGGGCTTTAAGAAATAATAGATGGGATGTAATTATAAAAATTGGGCAGTAACTATAAAAAATGCACTAAACACGTAATTAGTTTTTAAAAAAAATATTATTATTGGATTTGAAAATTTTAATTTTATTAATTATTGCGTGCGCAATATTTCGTTGGATTTTTACATAATACAAATTATTTTGAAATTATATTTAATCTAACTAGAAATTTCGGGATAAAAATATTTCGGATCCCAACACAATTTGGGAAATTTTATTCAATTCTGTTTTGAGAGGTTGGTTGCAATTATTAATCATTGTCCTAGGTAGAAAATGGTTTGTACTTTTAACAAACTGTAAATGGGTTGTACATTCTTAAGAATCGCAAATGGGCTATATGTTCTCTACCACACACTTGTGGGCCTACAAAGTTGACGCGTCCCCTAAAAAAACTAAGTTGACGCGTCTGCAAGGCTATGCCAACTTATAGTCAACACACGGTTCTAGCAGCAGTGGCCGTTGGATGTCCATCTAACAAATGTCGTGCTTCTTCTTCAATCTCCGATATTCTTGCTTCAGCTGCCCAAAAAAATGATTCCTCCCCCTGACATCTGGGGCACACCATTTCGGAGGCTGACTTGTGGGACTACTAAGTTGACACGTACCATGTGCTTTGTTAACTTAGTCAATATAAACGATTCTAGCTGCAGTCATCGTACGATGTCCATCCAATGGCCGTCGTGCTTCTTCAACCTCTGGTCTTCTTGCTCCAGCCGCCCAAACCATCGTTGGCCGTGCCAACTGCTCCTGCCTCCCATGTCCGGCTGTGCAGCCACCGCTGGCCATTCCATCCCTCTATACTCACCCACACCTCCTGTTATTCTCCGGCGATGGCAGCCTCACACCGCAGCCAAAGCAGTCAACCCACATACTCCCCTCCGCATGGGCATCCACTGCCGCGTCTTCCCTGCCTTCGGGTTGTTTCCTTCCTAGGCCTCGCCATCGTCCACCGCCTTGGTGCTCTTGGCGCGCGTGGTTAATGTGGTCAACGAAGGACAGCCAACGGAAGAGGACATTAGGCGGTGAGGCTGACAGCTGGACCCACCAGCTACATCTCCGAACACAATGAAGTGCCTCCTTATTACTCGCAAAATAAAAACGATTCCTCCCCCTGATAGCTGGGACCGAGCAGCTATATCTTCGCACACAAGAAAGTGTGTCCTTATCCTCCCTGACCGCTGGGACCCACCCAGTCAAAGCGTACGTAGCGTTGTCTGTCTGGTCGCGAACGTGTATGTACATACTGGTCAATCGGTCTCTCTGCAAGTATGAACTGTGGCCGAGGAAGTAGCGACACGTGTCATTGTAGAGCACCCAACATAGCAGTTCACGCAGTCCTGTCTATGTCTTGTACACGTACGTACAACCACCGGGCAAAAAAATACGGCCACGTATGTACATATGGGCAGGGTCTCAACCACGTACTCGCGCATATATACGGACGACTAGGGCTTGTGTACATGGAGAGGCCATGGACGGCAGCAACACGTCCTGTTCATCGGGCAGCGAACCGACTGGGTCACAATGGAGAAACAACATCTTGTTCATCAGGAGGCAACCGACTAAGTTGGAATGTCTTGTGTTCATCGGGAGCCAACCAACTTCGACGGAATAGTCGATCGAAACGAGGCCTTGTGTACCGCAGAACAGAGGAAACAAGCTTGTGTTGACCGGCCACGGTCGTAAAAGGGTTCCTGTTCATCGGGAGGGGTCTGGCGTACCACAAAACGGAGGAAACGGACTTGTGCTCAAGTGCCTACGGTCAAAACGTGGTCTTGTTGATCGGGAGGGGTGTGGCGTACCGCAAAACGGAGGAAACAGACTTGTGTTGGAGCGGACCGGTCGAAACGGGGGTCCTGTTCATTTGGAGGGGTGTGGCGTACCGCAAAACGGGACTCCACGGGCTATTGTTCATCTCTACTGTTGACCTCCTCCAGCCTCCACGGGCTACTATACATCCACTGTCAACCTCCTCCGGCCTCCACCTGCAACTGATCATCCACGGGCTCCTGTTCATCCAGCCTCCACAGATCCTCCACCGGCTACTGTTCAACCAGCCCTCTCCATAGGGTCCTGTTCAACCACCCCTCCACAGGATACTATTCATCCAGTCCTCTGCCGGCTACTGCTCAACCAACCCTCCACGAGGTCGTCCCGTTCATCTAGTCCTCCACGAGGTCCTGTTAATCCACCCAACCGGCTCGATCGGGGTTCTGTTCATCTAGCGGCAACGACCTCTACTACCACGGGGTCCTGTTCAGCCAACCCCCACCGGGAACTGTTCATCCAACCCCCCCCCCCTCCCAACAACGATCACTGTTCATCAAGGGAAGGAGGCAGCAGGTTCGGTCGGCTTTAGTTAGCAGTAGTAGTGAAGGAATCGCTCGATCGGGTTCAGTTAACAGCCAGATCGATTGATCGCTCGGGTTCAGTAATGCGTAGCCTGCAGTGCAATTGCTCGGGTTCAGTAGGCGAACGCCTCGCTCGGGTTCAGTTAGATCCCAATGCCTCACACCCACGCGCGTATGTGTATGAGAGGAACACGCATCGCTCGGCCCCCGTCCACCCACCGTAACCGAGAACTCTCCTATATTTTCCTGGCCCTCCCTTCTACCACGATTTTTTCCATCATGGACGGCCTAAAGAATGTCATGCAACTGCGTCTCTGGCCCGCCCAGGATGAAAATCCCATTTTCTGTCATGATGTTTTGTCATAGAAGTAGGAGCGCACCACATCTATGATGATACCAGGGTTTGTCACAATTATCGTCATAGAAGTTTCATAAGCATAACAGAAAAAAAATCGTTCAACCGAAAAAGTCATGGATGTGTCTTTTTTCTGTAGTGATACCTTCCGCTGGTGGTTGTCGGTGGCGAGGGAGGAAGCTGATGCGCGCTGTCTTCTCTGACCTGGCGCCGGCGTGGGAGGTCCTCCTCACCCTTGCTCCCCGCCGTCGAGTTGGCAAATCCCGCCGCCTTCCTCGCCACATCCCGCCGAGCGGAGGTATAACTTTTTTTAGAACCGTCCTTGTTCTAATGGCCCAGCTCCCAGCGTCGCTGCTTCCATTTTTTGCATCAAGTTAGGATTGCTCCCCACGTCGCTGCATCCTGCATGTGGATGCTCTTTTAGCATTAAGAATCTCTCCATGTAGCTAGCTCTGTCGTCTTGTCGAACACTCAAACACCACCTATATTTTTACTATCATAGGAAAAAAGGTACTGCAGATACTGGCTAACGAACCGATCTCTTGGTTGGAGAGGGAAATAAAGATGCTGGCCTGACTAGTCTCTTGGTCGAAAAAGGATAGATATTGGGGGTGTTGGATCGACAATGCAACGGAGAATGAGCACGTCTAGATTTCTTGTGGTCACACAGGAAAGGTCACTAACGAGAACAAAGAATGCACAAATCCAGACATGCTTTTCATGTTTGCTGCACTTGGCAACACCTCTGCCTTACCAATTTATGCCTCGGTGGATGTAAAACGTGCTTGTGCCTCCCCTGTCCCTATGCCCTTACTACTGTTGTTGATCTAACATCACAGGTAAAATGAAACAATGCCACTGTTAATGTGATGTCGCTATTAACTAATGCTACTGTCAGTCTATTGCCATTGATAAAATGAATCAATGCCACCACCATTTTATGAAATGCTTTTGTCTTGCTTTATTTCTCATAAACAGTGTTTTGGGCCGTTACACTAAACTCTAACACCAGTAACATAGCTGCATCTCCAACTGCACAAAATTTAATTGCACAATGGTTGACACAATGATGTGTTTCTCCTTTCCGTATCACCCTTCGTTAGAACGATCGTTCCTGTTAACCGTGCATGTACGTACTGATCAAGTGCTACTCCCAATCTGTCATCACATAGTCATAATGCAATTGTTATGCATGTTAATGTAAGCCCTAGTTAATCTAGTGCGAGTGTTGATTTGATGTGATGGCACTTCTTAGACAATGCCACTTTTTCATATTATCACTGTAATGCCATTGATAACATATGAGATGCTGCTGTTAATCATATGCCGCTGCAAAAAAATGACACTGCTTAAATAACCCTGTTACATATTTGTGCAAACAGGGTTGTCTATCTCCATATGGTTACTATTTGTGCAAACAGAAGCACAAACCTCATTTTTAGTGGAACATGCTGTTTGCTGACCTCACAGTACTCTAGGTATTCCTACATTCTTAACTAGGTAGAATGACCAAGGCAAGATGAAATAAGCTTATTCGTACGTTAACTTGTTGTTTACAGTGTGGAACGAGCCTGTCATGTGTGGAGGAGCAAACAAGCACTGCAGTCGCTCCGTCAACGCAAGATAAAAGAGACTGTGTCATTGATGGCCTGGCCGGCGAGTAGGGTCGTGCAAACAGCGGTGCATTATTTTAGTGGAACTGCAAAAAAAGATATTGGGGTTAGTCGGACAAATTTTCTACAGCCACGCAGAAGGAATTGCGCTCATCGATTGCATAGAATTTCCTCCGTGCCATCATAGGAAATCACACGGTGGAAATCAACTAACCACCTATAAAATTATGCATAATCTTCCTCATGCACGTCAGTATCCCCATCATCCAGATGATCGTATTCTGTAATGCCGAGCTATTGATATCTACTTCTATTTTGCGACAACGTTTAAGTACAGCGCTTTCCTATCTTTTCACATGTAGGACAATGAAGATGTTCAGTGGAACTGCACAAAATGGTCTGATGTTGAGTGATCTCTATTGCCTCCTCTGTTTGCCGCAATGTGTCAGCATAAATTGCAAGATGAGCCATCAAGCTAGCTGTGGAAAGTGCACGCAACATTTAGCAGAAAGAAGCATGCCCAGGAAATTAATGTGTCCGTAGGGAGGCCCTTTGCTTAGAGAAGCATCTATCATTTTTTCTTTATGTCTACATTTCCTCACAACTATGTCTTGGTTATAGTCTTCTGAATCATTTAGATGCGTAAACATGTTGAACTTAAGTACTTGTGAATGTTAGCTAGTATGCATACCGTATCTTGTGAAGCTTAGTTTATTGTGAATGTTAGCGTGTCAACCTTTACAATCTATGTATATTGTGGGCATGTCATTTGACCCCTCATTTTGCCGCGCTATGGCCAATGTGAGTGTCTGCATGCAGTACACCATCTTCTAATTTGGTGGATGCCAAGTCGGCCCGAAGAGGATCTATAACTTTTTTGCAAGTTAAAAAATGTTACCAATGAGGAGTCATAACTAAGCTGGAGGCGTCTCTTATTTTCTATCAAATGGGCAATAAGCCGGAGAGCTGGAGAGTGTCTCTAATGGGCTGCCTCTAGTCTTAAGGCCCTCTAGTACGAAACACGGGCAGCCGACTGGGCCAATACAAAAGCCCATCCATCTTAAAGCCCATTGTTTTTGTTTTTTGCGAGGAGAAGCCCACATTTCTTGAAGAGGGGGCGATCCCAGAAAAACCCTCCTTCCTCCTCGCTTCCACTTATACTGCAACTAGCTGGACTCTCCCACTTCCGTCGCCCCCCAATTCCCCTCGCTCCCCATCTTCCTCACTCGTATAGAAAACACCCACTCACCTTCTTCCTCACTCATACAGAAAACGCCTGCTCCTCATCTTCCACTCCTACAGAACACCACAGCCCTCCCTCTTCCCCACTAGCACTGCCACTAGGCTCGTCTCTGGCAACTCTACTCAAACCCGTGAGCTCGGTGCGACGCCCGCAAGGAAAATGGAGTCGGCTGGCCCCAGCGCTAAGAAGATGAGGCTCCCGCCAGCGGCGACGCCAGTTGTAGATCCCGCACCCGGCAGTGCGGGGACAAGCGGTGAGCCCCTTGGATCTGAGGAACCCGTAGAATCTCTGGTGGACCACATGAGCGATCTCCGGACGACATCCTTGGGGATATCATCTCGCTTCTCCCACCAAGGATTGCTGCCACACACAAGTCCTCTCAACTCAGTGGCACCCTCTATGGTGCACCGCGCCCCTGAATCTCGACTGTCATTAGATATTTGTCCTTCCCGAATTTGATCTCCTTAGAGCCATCGTCTCCACTCACCAGCAGGGCCCCATTCAACGCCTTTGCATCCCGACACGCTACATGCAGTCCATACCCTGCATGGTGGATGGTTGGCTGACATCCCCTGAATTCGAAAAACTCTAGCAGTTTGAGTTATACCGTTACCATGAAAGTTTCATACCACGAATCGAACACCAAGAATTTGTGCCCACACCACCATTATCCATCTTGTGGTTTTCCTCCTCTCTCCACACCGCCACCTTGATACGTCTCCAACGTATCTATAATTTTTGATTGCTTCATGCTATTATATTATCTGTTTTGGATGTTAATCGGCTTTATTTTACACTTTTATATCATTTTTGGGACTAACCTATTAACCGGAGGCCCAACCCAAATTGTTGTTTTTTGCCTATTTCAGTGTTTCGCAGAAAAGGAATATCACGCGAAGTCCAAACGGAATGAAACCAGGAGACTTGGAGTGGGCGTCAAGAAACAATCAAGGAGGCCACGAGGAAGGGGGCGTGCCTACCCCCCTGGGCGCGCCCTCCACCCTCGTGGGCCCCTCGTTGCTCCACCGACGTACTTCTTCCTCCTATATATATCCACGTACCCCCCAAACATCCAGGAGCACCACGAAAACCTAATTCCACCGTCGCAACCTTCTGTACCCGAGAGATCCCATCTTGGTGCCTTTTTCGAAGCTCCGCCGGAGGGGGCATTGATCACGGAGGGCCTCTACATCAACTCCATGGCCACTCCTGTGATGTGTGAGTAGTTTACTTCAGACCTTCGGGTCCATAGTTATTAGCTAGATGGCTTCTTCTCTCTCTTTGGATCTCAATACAAAGTTCTCCTCGATTCTCTTGGAGATCTATTTGATATAATCTTCTTTTGGGGTGTGTTTGTCGAGATCCGATGAATTGTGGGTTTATGATCCAGATTATCTATGAACAGTATTTGATTCTTCTCTGAATTTTTTTATGTATGATTGGTTTATCTTTGCAAGTCTCATCGAATTATCGATTTGGTTTGGCCTACTAGATTGATCTTTCTTGCAATGGGAGAAGTGCTTAGCTTTGGGTTCAATCTTGCGGTGCTCGATCCCAGTGACAGAAAGGGAAACGACACGTATTGTATTGCTGCCATCGAGGATAAAAAGATGGGGTTTATATCATATTGCATGAGTTTATCCCTCTACATCATGTCATCTTACTCAAAGCATTACTCTATCCACTCCAGTTGCCCTTCCCTGGAGCGCTTGCTGATTGTTTTGGGAATAGAAATCCCTATCAGTTGTCCCCAAATAAAGTCACCTCACCTTAAAAGCATTGGAATTTCTTTTGAAGGACAACAGCTCATCATCAAAGATGCCCCTTCACTTCAAAGGTTGCTCCTTCATTATTGTTATAAACCTTCGCAAATAACTGTCATCTCTATGCCCAAACTTGAGACCTTGTGTGTAATTCGTGATCCGTTTAATGATCACAACAAGTTGGTGTTTGGCTTCTCACTTTTTCAAGTACCGTATATTATCATCTACACATTTGTAATCATAAGCTGCATTTTTCATTTGTGCGCATAAGTTTTATATCATCTTGGAGTACACTTTTGGTACTAATATTATGTTATATGCTCAATGAAGAGTTCTACCATGGATAACCTATCAATGCTGTTGGATTCTGTCAAGATCTTATATATCAAAATGTATAGTTATGATCTGAACATAATTATTGGCTTGCTGCGATACTTTCGATGTCTGGAGAATTTATATATAAAGGTGATGATTTCATGCACATTGAAAGCCCGTATATATTGTACTAGATCTTAACCGTTTAGCTATCGCTCTTTCGACATACTCTTTTTTAGACCTTAACTGTTTTCGATCTTCATGTCTACTTAGGAACTAACACAGGGAGAAAAACATATAACCAATCGGTGGCGTAATAAGCACCAGGATTTTCTGAGTTCTCATGACATTCATTTGAGGACAATAACGATGAAAGGATATGCATCCAACCAGGCAAACAAAAGCTTTGTCAAATTCTTCCTGTTGAATACGAGGTTACTATTATCCATGAGGCTTAAGTTTTTAAACAAGAGACTTCTCACGGATGGACATGTTGAACACCAAAAAAGAATTTTCAGGTGGACAGATGGGCTTCTGAACATGCTCCGCTTCTATTTACAACAACTTGTAGTCATCCTCCAATAAATGTTTTTGCACAGGATGTTGATTTTATGGATCAGACCGATCCATTTGTTTGTGATTGCAAAAAACAGTGGTTGGGTTAGATGTTATTGCCATGTTCAAGATGGGTATTGTCTAAATTTGGTGAACAATTAATCGTTGGCCTTCTTGCACCATTTGTAAGCTTGAGTTACATGTTGTTACCCTCGTACCCCCATCCGACTGCCACTACACTACCAAATCTTCCATGGCTCCTGTTCGTTCCTGTCCGAGGCCTCGCCATCATTCTCTGCCTCGGTTCGCTCGCTATGCCTGCCGACGTCTGGCATTGTCAACATGGTCAACAACCGAGAGGAATAAGGAGACGACTGTGCATGGAGAGGCTGACAATAGGGACCCACCAGGGTCATTGCATTATGCAAGCAGGTGCCTCGTTATTACAAGCGAAAAAAATACTTCCTCCTAATTGTTTGACAACTAGGTCCCACGCCATTGTCGATGTAGTCAATAAACAAGAAAATTACACAACGAGCGGATAACACCAGGGACCCAGCAGCTTGCCCAATTGTTTTTTAGTTTTAGAGATGGAGCTCAACTGCGCATTGTGCGGGGGTTGTGTCCCATGTAGCCCATGCTTACGCTTTTATTTAAGCACATGACGAGCCCAGTTGATATCTTTTTTGTTTTTGAAAATGGCTAGCCCAGTTCTTTTTTTGCAGAATACCCAACTGAGGCCTACTTGCTTTTCTCAACCCTGCTGGGCTGCAAATCTTTCAAGAAGAGGAGCGATGTAAGTAGTAAGAAATGGGCTTCCTCAGGAAATGGGCTCTAACTAGTAAGGAATGGGTTGTAAATTTTTAAACCAAAGTCAACCAGTAATTACATTCAAATATCATTTTTCTAGATTTCTCTACTCTTATAAAAAGCAGAGTTGGTGATGATGGTGTGCCTGCCATCCTACAATATAGGACGTCTGATCTATATCTATTGGATAGGAAGGAAACTATGACAATTTACCCGAACTCCTCTCCACATTTGTAGATAAGGCCTTCCCTCGTTCATCCTTTTCTCCGACAAGATAAACTACTCATACAAATGCATCTTGCTGTTCCGTGCAACACACGGGCATCTTGCTAGTCAAGATTTTAAATTTCATTCATTTTTTTCGGAGAATTTTTTTGATATATTTTTTAAAATTTATTTTTAATGTGACTTGAAATTTCGTGATTAAAAGAGTTTGGACCCCTCCGAAATATGCAAAATTATGTTAATTTTTTTAGCAGTGCCCAGAATATGGTCTGTAATGCTAATAAAAAGAATATGGGCTATAAAATATCCTTAAGAATTAGGAAATGGGCTGTACAATTATTGAAAATAATGGCTAATGGGTTGTATGTTGTTTTCCATAGATTTGGAGGCCGATTTCTGGGCCTACTAGGTTGACGATGACGCTGCCCTAAAAGAAATTGACGCGTACGCAAGGCTTTGTCAACTTAGTCAACATAGAGCAATGACTGTTGGATGTCCATCAAACGGCCATCATGCTTCTTCAATCTTTGATCTTCCTGCTCTAGCCGTCCAAACGAGCAGTGGAGGGACTGCCTGCTCCCTCCTCCCGTGGCCGGCTGTGCTGCCGCCAGGACATCCCTCTACCCACCCGCACATCGTGTTATTTTCCGGTGACGTCAGCCTCACCCTGTAGTCGACCAGTCAGCGCTCGTACTCCCCTCAGTGTGGGCATCTGCTGTTGTGTCTCTGCCGGCTCTAGCTTGTTCCCCTCCTGGGCCTCACCCTCGTCCATCGCATTTGTGCTCTCGGCGTGGCGTGGTCAACATGATCAACAAACAACAGCCATTGGAAGAGGGATGTAGGTGGAGAGGCTAACAGTAGGGATCCACACAAGCAAGTGCCTCCTTATTACACGAAAATAGTGGGGCTTCTCTGGGTCGTTCTAGTCTGGGGCCTCGCCGTTGTTCACCGCCCTATTGCTCTTGGTGGCATGGTCAACGAACGACATCCGTTGGAAGAGGATTGCACGTGGAAAGGCTAACAGTTGGGTCCATGGACACACGCAAGGAAGTGTCTCCTTATTACGCGCAAAATAATAATTCCTCCACCTGGGACCCACCGGAAGGGCCTTTGTATTTCACGAAAAAAACATTCCTCCCACTAACAACTCGGACCCACCAGTTATATCTTCGCACACAAGGAAGTGCCTCCTTATTACGCACACAAAAAATGAATACTCCCTCTGCTAGCTGGGACCCACCATAGTGGGAGACTGACTTGTGGGCCTACTAAGTTTACGTGGATGGAGGGCCTTGTCAAATTAGTCAATATGAACGATTCTCGCTCCAATGACCATACGATGTCCATCCAACGCCCATAGTTCTTCTTCAACCTCTGGTCTTCTTCCTCCAGCCGCCCAAACCAGCGTCGGTTGTGCCACCTGCCCCTGCCTTCCGTGGCTGGGTCTGCTGCCGCGCAGGCCTCACCGCCCCACCCTACTCCTACCTCTGGCCAGGCCATCCATCTAATCACCCATAACCCCTATTATTCTGCGGCGATGCCAGCCTCACACTACAGTCGAACCAGTCAACCCTCGTACTACTCTCCGCGAGGGCATCCACTGCCGCGTCTTCCCCTGCTCCACGCTGTCCCCTTTCTAGGCCTTGCCATCGTCCACCGCCTTGGTGCTCTTAGCGCGCCGTGATCAATGTGGTCAAGGAACGACTTCCATCGGAAGAGGACTGTAAGTAGAGAGGCTGACAGCTGGGTCCACGGCCGCAACTAGCAAGTGCCTCCTTATTACATGCACAATAATGATTCCTCCACCTGACAGCAGGGATCCACCGAACGGGCCACCGCATTTCATGGAAAAAACGTTCCCCCTGACTGCTAGGACCCACCAGCTACATCTTCGCACGCAAGGAAGTGCCTCCATATTACGGGCAAAAAATGATTCTCCCCCTGATAGTTGGGACCCACCAGCTATATCTTCGCAAGCAAGGAAGTACCTCCTTACCTCCCTAACAGTTGAGACCCACCCGGTCGAACCGTACATAGGGTTGTTTGTCTGGTCGCCAACGTGTATGTAGATAATGGTCGATCGGTCTGTCTGCAGGCTACAGCGATAAACCGTGGCCGAGTAAGGAAGGACACATGTCGTAGTAGAGGCGCGGACGTAGCATGCCATGCAGTGATGACGACATGACTACCTTGGATACGACCAAAACTATTGCATACATGTATATTTGTGAGGTGATTTATAATGGAAACTATGCAATAATTTATTTATGCCATTCAGAACAAAAATACTTCACAGAATTTTGTGTCATATCTAATTGCAGGTGTATGGGACATTTGTGCAATCCACATATGAAGATAAGGGGAAAAGAGAAGTTTGTGTGCTATTCAAAAAGTCCTCTCACGTAACTTTTAGGCCAAGAGAAGATAGAGTGCATGTCTCTCACGTTCTGGATTCAAATTCTGACTGCATAGACATACCTGACTCAAAACGTCAATAACTCTTTCATACGGACTCCGAATTGGGTGATTCTTTTTCTGTTGGAATGTAGATTTCATGCACTTTCCAACACAATTAGATCCACCTTCAAATTCATCCAGAGCGTTGAGTTATGGACGAAACAATCTGATGTTGCAACAAAATCCGAGTCAAACTACAAGTCCAAAGGTGTTGCATCACCTCCACTTGGGCCCATGAGCCTTGTACAACCTAGGGTTGGTTTTAGGATGCCTTGTGACGTCCTCCCACCTCCTTGGCTGCCATCCCTTGCTCCTATATAAGTATATCCATCTAGTAGCTTTTTGCTTGGAATTTATTTAGTTAAAAGTTAGCCATTGCTACAACTTCGTGCACTTCGTTTGTGTCCAACGACCAGACCAAGACCGCTTCTGAAACCCCAATTTTGTCAATACTTCATCCATATTCGCAATATTCAAACTACTTTATCATATTCTTGCTCGTTCTTCGATTGCTTGCAGGGAATAGACCTTCGTGGTCAGGTTGATCGTGCTCCAGCATGGTCAATAACCTCTCGGAGTTGGTTTACCGATTGCTAAAGTGCAACGTCGTGCACATTTGTAGTCGGATCATCAAATTTGTCTCCACCAAATCGATAGTTATCATCTCACCGAAAGATCGGGACACCCTGCCTCTATCAAGTGGTATCAGATTTCCAGGTTGCTCGGTGAGATTTTACAGTTTTTCGTAGTTTAGATCGAGTCTATTCTTCATACCTATAGTCCACGAAAAAGATAAAAAAATTAGAGTTAGTTCATCCTATCCGAAGCAATCTAAGGCTTTACATAATCTTTTTTGTATTTGCTTTGTTGAATTTGCGGTGGCATCGCCGTGTCAAGTTGCTGGTCTTAGCGTCTAGTCCTTTAGAGTTTCGAGTTCTGTTCACAGAAAGTCACGTCGCCGCTGCCATATATCACCACTGCATCATCATCATCACTGCTACCATATACCACCACTACACCAACTTCATCGCTGCTGCCATAAACCACCACCACATATTCACCGCCAATCCGAGTCCATATACGCCACCACATATCCGCCGCCTTCACGCCAATTCGAGTCCACCTGCAACATATATCCGCTACCAGTCCGAGTTCCAGCAGATTCATCTCCGCCATCAGTCCGAGTTCCACCAGATTAATCTCTGCCACCAGTCCTAGTCCGAGTTCAGTTTTTTGTTACTCTATTTTGGATTTCCAGATCACACCATACTCCGAGTCGTGACAGAGTAGGACTCCCGAACTTTCGTGCTACCAGCAGTAGAAAAATAGTTATAGTTTAAAAAAAGGAAAAAAAAGAAAAAAAGAGAGAAAGAAAAAAGTGTGAGGAAAAAAGAGAGAAAAAAACAAAATTCGGATCTATCTTGATTCAATCTTGTAATTGAATTCGGATTGGAATCTGTTTTGTGCACTGTTCAGGAAAACAGGCATACCTTCCTCACACGACGTCCGTTTTGGCTCCGCGAGTACTCAAATGAAAGTTAGCGCCGAGCCTCATCTAACTAGTTGCTGAAGCTAGTACAATATTTGGCACCTCAAAATTGTCTCATAAATAGGTCGTTTTGCCCTCCGAAGTTTGCGAACACAGCTTATTCCAGTTTTTGAGACTAGTTTTAGAATTTTCTGACTCCTCATATCAACTCGGAATTGAGTGATTCCTTGTGCGTTTGAAAGGTTGAGTTAGTACCATTCTTGAAAAAATTTGTCAAAAAATTGGCACAAACTTTTCCAGAGGAAAGTTGGAGAGAAAGTTGTTGATATATCCTTCTTGGCTGTTGTTTCACATCATTATCTTTACTGCTATTGTGATCTTCACTTATATCTTGTTGTCCAGAGCTACTTCATATCCTTCATTGATGCTAGTTTTGCTAAGGCATGACCTTGTTAGTGTTCTAGCCTCGCGTCTCTAGTCCGGTCTAGCCTAGAACCAGCACAGTAACGTTGTTGAGCGTTTATTCAACATTGCATCTCTGAATTGATTATTGCCAATCTTTTGCTACCATATATTTAAGCCTTACAAGATCCACATATTTCTACAGCATGTATACATGCGTTCCGCTGGCAATCACTTTACTCAATCTTCAGAGTTATTTGACACCGCTGGTTGCCTGTCACCACCTACTGCTTGGTAAGAACTTGTAAGATATTGATATTTGCTTTACTCTGAGCGGTTTACCACCACAGCCTAGTAGTTCATAGGAACATTTTCTTGAATTTTCTTCTTGTTTCTACTAATCATGACAGGGTCCGAAGATAGAAGTTCGTGGACTATGGATACATCTTCACCATCACGAGAGGTGGGACAACACACACAAGCATATGGTCAGGTTATCTCTTTACCATCATTTGAGGGTAGATTTAATCCTGCTATATATCTAGCTTGGGAGCTTGAAGTAGAACAAGTTTTTAGTCACCATGATTTTTCTGAACATGAGAGAGTACGAGCTACCACTATAGCATTTATTGGTTTTGCTTTTGTTTGGTGGAGTGTAGATTGTAAAACAAACATTGATAACCAATCCACAACTTGGAAAGATTTGAAAGCTGTAATGAGACAACAATTTTTTCTCCTTACTATCATCGTGAATTGCTTCGCAAATTGGAAAAATTAGAACAAGGCTGTAACATTGTTCATGCTTACTACCAAGAGTTCAAATCTTATATGCATCATTGTGACATAGAAGAATCTGAGGATGATACAATGAATAGATTTTTTGGTGGTTTGAACCATGATATCCGTGCAAGATTTCAGTATATTCCTCGTTGCATTACTGGTATGTTTGTTTGTGCTTGTACCTTTGAGAGACAGATATAGGAGGATGCATCGGGTGACTACAACAACCACTATTCCAGTTCATGCTCACCATCGACGGTTGGTTACTCCAGCGTTGCACCTACTAGAGCAGCCCCACTTTGGATTGTGAGCGCGACATCATCTCAAGAGTATGGTACATTGTCAACGTCCATACCTACATCAGCTACGTCTTTGCGACAAGATAACAGTAAAGGTATTGATGATATAACTTCACATGAGAATGATGCATGCCTAGTTAACTTGAATGCATCATGTGTTGAGTTACCTGTTGATTTGAGCACACCGCCTATTTTAGAGAAGCTTGTTACTGTCATGAATGCGTCATGTGATCAAACAACTGAAATACCAACAATTTTGAGTGCACCCATTGAATTAATTGTTGATGCAAAAGAACCAATGTTTAATCATTTTGATATGACCTCTAATCTTGGTGATAATTCTGTGTCCAATGACTTATTGCATGTTTGCTTATTTAAGCATGTTGTAGCATGCAAATTTGATACAAGTAAGGTTTATTCACCAATGTTGGGATGGTTTAATGATGAACATTGTCAATCTTTTGAAATGAATAAGAGCTTCACTTATATGTGCAAACTGAGTTCCAATATTTTCATGCCTTCTACTTCTTGTGATATTTTTTGGCTTTAGATTTTATGAACTATGGAAGTTACTTATGTATATGTGTGTCATATGTGCAAAAATTCAAGAATTCATCCGATTAACTAGTTAACTTGCCGATTAATCCCTACTCATAGGGTCCCCGAGTAGCCGATTACCCGATAAATCGTCCGATTAATTGATTAAATGGCTGATTAACTTCCCGATTAGCCTATTAATCCCCTACTCACCAACCGACTGAGCATCTACCAGTTAACGATTTCCTCAACAATGGCAAAATTCATGGGAAATAAAAATGGATGACATATACATATACAACATGTACACCTTGTCTCTTTTGTTAACCACATTTCAGATTAAGTAGCGCCGACGACGTCATTATTTTCAAGCAGGGGAGGATGAAGAGGACATGACTAACTTGGATACGACCAAAAATATTGCACACATGTATATTTGTGAGCTGATTTCTAATGCAAACTATGCAATAATTTATTTATGTCATTCAGGACAAAAATACTTCACAGACTTTTGTGCCATATCTAATTGCAGGTGTATGGGACATTTGTGCAAGCCACATATGAAGATAAGGGGAAAAGAGAAGTTTATGTGTTGTTCAAAAAGTCCTCTCACGTCACGTTGGGGGCAAGAGAATGTAGAGTCCAAGTTTCTCACGTTCTGTATTCAAATTCGGACTGCACAGACAGACCTAACTCAAACGCTAATAACTCTTTCATATGGACTCCGAATTGGGTGATTCTTTTTTTTTTTGGAAAGTAGATTTCGTGCACATTCCACATAATTGGATTCACCTTCAAATTCGTTCGAAGCATTGAGTTATGGACGAAACAATCTGACGTTGCAGCAGAATCCGTGTCAAACTACAAGTCCAAAGGTGTTGCATCACCTCCACTTGGGCCCATGAGCCTTGTACGACCTAGGGTTGGTTTTAGAATGCCTTGGGACATCCTCGCACCTCCTTGGCCGCCATCCATTTCTCCTATATAAGTATATCCATCTAGTAGCTTTTTTCTTGGGTTTTATTTAGTTAAAAGTTAGCCATTGATGCAATTTCGTGTACTTTGTTTGTGTCCAACGACCAGACCAAGACCGCTTATGAAACCCCAGTTTTGTCAATACTTCATCTGTATTCTTAATATTCAGACTGCTTTATCATATTCTTGCTCGTTCTTCGATTGCTTGCAGGAATAGATCTTCGTGGTCAGGTTGATCGTGCTCCCGCGTGGTGAATAACCTCTGGGAGCTGGTTTAGCGATTGCTAATGCGCAACGTTGTGCACATTTGTCGTCGGATCGTCAAAGTCGTATCCACCAAATCGATGGTTATTATCTCACCGAAAGACTGGGACACCCCGCCTCTACCATGCAGGGTTCAAGAAAGTAAATACGGCCACGTACATACACTTAGGCGGGGTCTCGAACGCCTACTCGCGCATACATACGGCCAGGGCTCGTGTACATGGAGAGGCAGCCTACCGGCTGGTTCGGAATGGAGAAACTGTGTCATGTTCATCGAGAGGCAACAAAATGCGTCCTGTTCATCGAAGCCAATCGTCTTGGATGGAACAGCCGAAACGAGGCCAAGCGTATTGCAGAATGGAGGAAATGGCCTTCTGTTCGACCGCTTAAGGTCAAAACAGGATCTTGGTCATCGGGAGGGGTCTGGCGTACCACAAAACGGAGGAAACAGACTTCTCTTTAACCCCTACGGTCGAAACGGGGTCCTGTTGATCGCGAGGGGTGTGGCGTACCACAAAACGGAGGAAACAAACTTCTCTTCGACCTCCTACGGTCGAAACAGGGGTCCTGTTAATCAGGAGGGGTGTGGCATATCGCAAAATGGGACTCCACGGGCTACTATTCATCCACCGTCGACCTCCTCCAGCCTCCACCTGAGATTGTTCATCCACGACGTCTCCCTCCAGCCTCCACCAGCTACTGTTCGTCCATGGGCTCTTGTTCAACTAGCCTCCACCGGCTACTGTTCAACCAACCCTCCACGGGGTCCTGTTCATCCACCCTCCACCGGCTACTATTCAACCAGCCCTCCACACGGGGTCCTGTTCAACCAGCCCTCCACGGGGTCCTGTTCATCCACCCCCAACCGGCTCAGGTGTGTGGAAGCCTCCTCTCGATTGGGGTCCTGTTCATCTAGTGGCAACAACCTCTACTACCACGGGGTCCTATTCAACCAACCCCAACAACGATCACTGCTCATCAAGAGGTAGCCAGTTCAATCAACTTCAGTTAGCAGAAGTAGCAAAGGAATCGCTCGATCGGGTTTAGTTAACAGCCAGGGATCGATCGATCGCTCGGGTTTAGTAATGCGTAGCCAATACAATCGCTTGGGTTCAGTAAGCGAACGCCTCACTCAGGTTCAGTTAGAGCCCAATGCCTCGCACAGACGCACATAGTGTATGAGAGAAATGCGCAAACCTCCGTGCATCGCTTGGCCCCGACCACCCATCGCGACAGGGAACTCCCTGAAATTTTCCTCGCCCTCGCTTCTACCAAGGTTTTTCCCGTCATGGACGGCCCAAAGAATGTAATGTAGCTGCGTCTTCGGCCCGCCTAGGACGAAAAACCCATTTTCTTTCATGATTTTTTGTCACAGAAGTAGGATCCCACCACATCTATGATGATACCAGGTTTTGTCACAACTATCTTCATAGAAGTGTCATAAGCATGATAGGAAAAAAATTGTTCGGCCCAAAATGTCATGGATGTGTCTTTTTTTGTAGTGATAAGAAATAATTACCTCGAAAGGATGAAATAATTGGTCTTGCTTCTATTGCCATGCCTCCTACTGATCCACTAGAACAATATTTGCTAGACCATGAAAATGATATGCATATGCATGAAAGAAATGAAATAGATAAAAATTTCTTTGAACAACGACCTCTGCTTAAACACAATTTGCCTATTGAAACTCCAGGAGGTCCTCCTCCACCTAAAGGTGATCCTATGTTTGAATTAAAACAATTGCCAGACACTTTGAAATATGCTTATCTTAATGACAAAAAGATATATCATGTTATTATTAGTGCTAAACTTTCAGAACATGAATAAGAAAGATTATTGAAAATTCTGAAGAACCACTGAGCTGCTATTGGGTGCACTCTTAATGATCTTAAGGGCATTAGTCCAACTCTATGTCAGCACAAGATCAATATGAAACCTGATGATAAACCCGTTGTTGATCACCAATGAAGTTTGAACCCCAATATGAAGGAAGTGGTAATAACTTAAATATTAAAACTTCTGGAAGCAGGTATAATCTATTCCATAGCTAATAGTAGATGGGCAGGTCCCGTTCATTGTGTCCCTAAGGGAGGTATTGCTTTTGTTCCTAATGATAAAACTGAACTCATTCCGCAAAGAATTGTCACTTGCTATAGAATGGTAATTGATTTTAGAAAATTAAATAAAGCAACTAGAAAAGATCATTACCCTTTGCCTTTTATTGATCAAATGCTAGAAAGACTATCTAAGCACACACACTTTTTCTTCCTTGATGGATATTCTGTTTTTGCTCAAATACCTGTTTCACAACCCGATTAAGAGAAAACCACCTTTACTTGCCCTTTTGGAACTTATGCTTATAGACGTATGCCTTTTGGTTTATGCAATGCACATTCTACCTTTCAAAGATGTATGACTGCTATATTCTCCGATTTTTGTGAAAAGATTGTTGAGGTTTTCATGGATGACTTTTTCATTTACGGAATGTCTTTTGATGATTGCTTAAGAAACCTTGATCGAGTTTTGTAGAGATGTGAGCAAACTAATCTTGTCTTGAATTGGGAGAAGTGACACTTTATGGTTAATGAAGGTATTGTTTTGGGGTGTAAAATTTCTGAACGAGGTATTGAGGTGGATAAAGCTAAAGTTAATGCAATTGAGAAAATGCCATGTCATAAAGATATTAAAGGTATTCGTAGTTTCCTTGGTCATGTTGGTTTCTATAGGAGGTTTACTAAAGACTTATCTAAAATTTCTAGGCCTCATATGAATCTTTTACAGAAGGATGTCCCATTTGTTTTTGATGATGATTGTATAGAAGCCTTTGAAACGCTTAAGAAAGCCTTAATTTCTGCACCTATAGTTCAACCACCTGATTGGAACTTGCCTTTGAAATTATGTGTGATGCTAGTGATTATGTTGTTGGTGCTGTTCTAGGACAGAGAGTTGATAAAAAATTAAATGTTATCCATTATGCTAGTACACTCTAGACAGTGCTCAATGAAATTATGCTACTACTAAAAAATAATTTTTAGCAGTTATGTTTGCTTGTGATAAATTCATATCTTATATTGTTGATTTTAAAGTAATTGTGCACACCGATCATGCTGCTATAAAATATCTTATGGAAAAGAAAGATGCTAAACCTAGAGATATTAGGTGGGTTCTCTTGTTACAAGAATTTGAATTACATATCACTAATAGGAAAGGAGCTGAGAACCCCATAGATGATAACTTGTCTAGTTTAGAAATTATTCTTGATGACCCGCAACCTATTAATGATAGTTTTCCTGATGAACAATTAGCTACAATAAATATTTCTCATAACACTCCTTGGTATGCCAACTATGCTAATTATATTGTTGCTAAATATATACCACCTAGTTTTACATACCAACTAAAGAAAAAAAAATCTTCTATGATTTAAGACATTACTTTTGGGATGACGCGCATCTTTATAAAGAAGGAGTAGATGGTATTATCAGACGTTGTGTACCTAAGCATGAATAGGAACAAATCCTACAGAAATGTGACTCAGAAGATTATGGGGGACATCATGCGGGAGATAGAACTGCTCGTAAGGTATTGGAATCTGGTTTTTATTGCCCTACTCTCTTCGAGGATGCACCTAACTTTGTTTTATCTTGTGATGGATGCCAAAGAATTGGTAATATTGGTAAGCGTTAGGAAATGCCTATGAATTATTCACTTGCTGTTGAACTATTTGATGTTTGGGGTTTTGATTACATGGGTCCTTTTCCTTCCTCTAATGGATATAAATATATTTTGGTTGTTGTTGATTATGTTACTAAGTGGGTATAAGCTATTCCAACTAGTAGTGCTGATCACAACACCTCTATTAAAATTCTTAAGAAAGTTATTTTCCCAAGGTTTGGAGTCCCTAGATATTTAATGACCTATGGTGATTCACACTTTATTCATGGCGCTTTTCATAAAATGATTGCTAAGTATGATGTTAACCATAGAATCGCATCACCCTATCACCCTCGGTGTAGTGGTCAAGTTGAACTTAGTAATAGAGAAATAAAATTAATCTTACAAAAAACTGTCAATGGGTCCCGAAAGAATTGGTCTAAGAAATTAGATGATGCACTTTGGGCTTAGAGAACAACTTATAAAAATCCTATGGGTATGTCTCCTTATAAAATGGTTTATGGGAAAGCTTGTCATTTGCCTCTTGAGTTAGAACATAAAGCATATTTGGCAATTAAAGAACTCAACTATTATTTCAAACTTTCCGGTGAAAAGAGGTTATTTGATATTACCTCATTAGATGAATGGAGAACCCAAGCTTATTAAAATGACAAATTATTTAAAGAAAATGTTAAAAGATGGCATGATAAAAGAATCCAAAAGTGTGAGTTCAAAATTGGAGAATATGTTCTTTGATACAACTCTCATTTTAGATTCTTTGCAGGAAAACTCCTATCCAAATGGGAAGGACCGTATGTTATCGAAGAGCTTTATCGTTCTGGAGCTATCAAAATAAATAATGCCAAAGGTACTAACCCGAAGGTTGTCAATGGGCAAAGAATTAAACACTATATTCAGGTACGCCTATTAATGTTGAAAGCAATATACCCAAACCATAACACCGGAGGAACACACAAAAGAAACGTTCCGGAACACTCTAGAACATGAAAAAAGAGGAGGTACGTGATACGGTAAGTAAACGGACTCTGAAAAATCCGCAAAAATATTTTTTGTCAGTTTTGGAATTTTACAAAAATCAGGAAAATAAGAAACAACCAGGAAGGAAACCCTGGTGGGCACAACACACCAAGGTGTGCCAGGGGCGCCCAGGTGGGTTGTGCCCACCTTGGGTACCTTCCTGGCTCTGTTTTTGTCCTGTTTGCTTGTTTCCCAAGATAAAAAAAGTCTTTATATACCCTTGAACCTATTGACCACCGTATCGGCGAAGAAATCTTATGTTCTTCTTTCTTGCTGTTTTCTGACAGATCTAGATCCCCATGGCCACTTAGATCTCCTCCAAGGACAAGTTCTTCGAGAATGTCATCAACATGTATTTGCAGGAGGTGACGCAGCACCCTCAAGCCATTGAGATGCGTGAGGGGGTGCTCCACATTCGCGACATCCAGAGTCCCAAGGGGACGGGGACCGTGGATGCGAGGCTCGAAGCTATGGAGCAGGAGGTTTTAAAGTGCAAGGGGATGGTGGAACACAGACTCAATTCCAATCACCTCAAGATCCTGGACTACAACCGTGATCTCAAGGTGGATGACAAATCCATGAAGGACATTGTCTTCACATTCAACAAGCAAATCAACTTTCCGCAAAGCCAAATCTATGATCTCCAAAACCAAGTCTTGGAATATGAGGCAAGGTTTAAAGGTATGAGTTTGGCTGCCAGTTGTAGGACTCGCGAGACTCGCTCCTTCTCTTATAGTGGTGATCCATTGCCATGGAAACCGGAAGATAAGCTCGCTACTACCTCATCACCACCACCACCTTCTTCATCACCAAAGGAGACTTGAGTATCGGGTATGGGCACTCCCCTTGGCTTGTGCCAAGCTTGGGGGAGGTGCCCCGATATCATATCACCACGACTATCTTTTACCTTTACTTATCTTAGTTTGATTTTTAGTTATCTTTTGGTTTAGTTCAATAAAAAATTAGTTCGATCTTTCTTTGAGTGTTTGCTTAGTGATCCATCTATCCTTGTAATCGTGTGCAACATACATAATAAAGTTTAGTTTGAGTTTTGCTTTCTTTACTTTCAAGTTCTAATAAAAAGAAAGAAAAATGAATGAAAAAGATCATATGCTAATCTTATGGTAAGTAATGACATCACATAAGGAAAAGTATAAGTAGTAAAATTTATTGGAGATTGACAAACATGGCATTGTTCAATGATGCAATTCATGAAAGAATTAATAAGGGAAGAGAAGATTCACATGCAAAAACACTATCTTGGACATCTTTTATGACTTTGGGCCCCCGTAAAATAGTATATGCCAAAATTGTTGACAATTGACAAGGAAGACAACATAATGATTCATGTTTGATCATATTTACATAGAAGTTATATTATCATATATCCTTTAAAATGTGGTGCTTTCCCCTATCTTTGCTAGCCAAAATTCCGCACTAAGTAGAGATACTACTTATGCATCCAAAAACCCTTAAACCCAAATCTTGTTTTGAGAGTCCGCCATACCTACCTATGGATTGAGTAAGATCCTTCAAGTAAGTTTTCATCGACGCAATAAGGCAATAAAAATTGCTTCTAGATGTGTTAGATCATTTAGTGTAAGAGAAAATTGAGTGTTGTACGAACTTGTGATGGCAAAATAATAATGGCGACAGACTGCATAATAAAGGTTGCTATCACAAGGGGAAATATAACGTGACATTCCTTTTCACTAAGGGATTGAGCATACAAACCATAAAGCGCATGACAACCTCTACTTCCCTCTGTGAAGGGCCTATCTTTTTTTTACTTTTATGTACTTACTTTTGTGCAAGAGTCAATCCTTCCCTATTCCTTTTTATTTTCTCTTTTGCAAGCATCATGCGGTGAGGAAAGATCTAGGCACATATATCCAGTTGAATATGGGTGGGCATGACTTATTATTGTTGACATCACCATTGAGGTGAATACGTTGGGAGGCGAAACTATAAGCCCCTATCTTCCTATGTGTGTGGTTGAAACATTTTGCTCATGGGTATGCAGTGAGTGTTAGCAATCATAGAAGACTATATGATGGTTGAGTATGTGGACTTCCCAAAAGGCTCTGATACGTGACACTTCCGGAAAAGATGATGAATTGTAGTTGCAAAGTTGACTGAGAACATTGTTTGTTGGTTTTCAATAGGGTTTATGCTTTATACTTTGATGTTGTGATGAATTATTACTTGTTCATGAGAAGTTTATGATCAAAGTTATGTGATAAAAGTTCTATAATTAAAGTTTGTTATTGTTATAATAGTATACATCATGCTTCTATGTCCGTATTTTGTTTTTATCGACACCTCTCTCTCTCTCTCTAAGCATGTGGACATGTTTTTCGGTATCGGTTTTTCGCTTGAGGACAAGCGAGGTCCAAGCTTGGGGAGTTGATACGTCCATTTTGCATCATGTTTACCTACTATTATTTAATATGTTTTTATGCATAATAATACTTTTTGGAGTAATTCTAATGCCTTTTCTCTCATAATATGCAAGATTTACACAAAGAGGGAGAATACCGGCAGTTGGAATTCTAGACCTGGAAAAGCTACATCAGAGTTACCTATTCTGCACATCTCCAAATGAGCTGAAACTTTACGGAGAATTATTTTGGAATAAAAGAAAAATACTGGAGCAAATAACTATCGAGGGAGGCCCACGAGGTGGACACAACCCACCTGGCGCGCCCTGGTAGGTTGTGCCTCCTTGGCCCACCTATGGTGCCTCTCTTCTAGTATATAAGTCATTTTGACCTAAAAAAATGAGGAGAGGACTTTCGGGACGAAGCGCCACTGTCTCGACTCTCGAGGCAGAACTTGGGCAGGAGCACTTTTTCCTACGACGGAGCGATTCCGCCGGGGAACTTCCCTCCCGGAGGGGGAAACCATCGTCATCGTCATCACCAACAACTCTCGCATCTTGGGGAGGGCAATCTCCATCAACATCTTCAACAACACCATCTACTCTCAAACCCTAGTTCATCTCTTGTGTTCAATCTTTGTAACGAAATCTAAGATTGGTACCTGTCGGTGACTAGTAGTGTTGATTACATCTTGTAGTTGATTACTATATGGTGTATTTTGTGGAAGATTATATGTTCAGATCCATTATGCTATTTAATACCCCTCTGATATTAAGCATGATTATCATTTGTGAGTAGTTACTTTTGTTCTTGAGGTCACGGGAGAAATCTTATTGCAAGTAATCATGTGAGCTTGATACGTGTTCGATATTTTGATGGTATGTATGTTGTGATTCCCTTAGTGGTGTCATGTGAATGTCGACTACATGACACTTCACCATATTTGGGCCTAAGGGGTGCATTGTGGAGTAGTTATTAGATGATGTGTTGCTAGAGTGATAGAAGCTTAAACCCTAGTTTATGCGCTATTCCGTAAGGGACCGATTTAGATCCAAAAGTTCAATGCTATGGTTAGATTTTATCTTAATACTTTTCTCGTCGTTGCGGATGCTTGCGAGGGGGTTAATCATAAGTAGGAGGTTTATTCAAGTAAGAACAACACATAAGCACCGGTCCACCCACATATCAAATTATCAAAGTAGTGAACACAAATCGAACCAATATGATGAAAGTGACTAGATGAAATTTCCGTGTACCCTCAAGAACGCTATGCCTATTATAAGAAACCATTTTGGCCTGTACTTTGCCACAAAAGGTTTGGGTACCTTGCTACACTTTACTTACCGTTACCGTTACTTGCTCATTACAAATTACCTTTCTATCAAACTATCTGTTACCAACAATTTTAGTGCTTGCAGAAATTACCTTACTGAAAACCACTTGTCATTTCCTTCTGCTCCTCGTTGGGTTCGACATCGTACTTATCAAAAGGACTACAATTGATCCCCTATACTTGTGGGTCATTAGTCAGCAGCTATCATTTTGATTATCTCAACAATCAGGCTCATGACTTTGAACTTCTATGGAACATCAAACAGGTGGAGCAGGTTGATGGAGTGGCCACTAATCATCCTCTCATCTCCAGATTTGGGCAACAAGGTGTGCCTCAAAATGTAGTTTGGGGTGGCCAAACCAGCCAGCAGATAGTATATGAATCCAAACTTGCATGTGTCCAAGTCCCTGTCAGGAATGCTCTTGTACATGTGTGCCATAGTGTTGTGATCCATCCTGGGCTTCCATAGACATCAATGTCATTTTCATCTTCTTCTGGGCATTGATGAGAGCAGCCAGCTCAGAGGTAGATGACTGGTATCTTGTGCCCTCAGTTATCCACACAATTCTTCCATCCATATAAATGTGTGCTGTGGAGTAGAGATACATCACCATCTCATCATTCCATTTTGTAGGATTTTGTCCAACAAAAGCATCAACTCCTGTAAGCCTGAAGCTCTCATGAACATGGTGGAAGTAATGTTCATTTGCATCTATGTACTTCGAATCCACCCATTTCATGTTGCTTATGTTGGGCTTCTTGTCAAGAAAAACTGTTTCATATAAATCTTGTTGTTCATGGGTGTGGAAATTATAGTCACAAGATGTTCTCCTCCTCGCTGAGTATGGATCCACTTTCCTCCATTCTCTCAGTCTTTTGTCTTTCCTGAGCTTCACGTTTTCAGCATCTGGATGTCCATCATCATGATCTGGAATCTTTGGCTTCAACTTTCTGAGCACTTGTGGCTCTTCATCCTCTTAAACTTCTGGCATTGGGGCCTTGTTCTGTTTAGTAGCTGGGATGTTCCTAGTTGATATCTTAGGTGCAGCAGCCTTAGGTGCAGGAACTGGAGCTTTGGGCTTGGGCATGGAGGGAGCACCAGCTGACTTCATGGCATCTGTCATGAGCTTCTGAGGTTTGGCAGGACGTGCAGCTGGTTCCTCTTCCTCCTCTTCTTCATCATCCACCATCATAGATGGCCTACCAATCACTCTGGCAGTGGTCTTCTTCACTCTCTCTTTCCTCTTTTTGTTTCTAGTAGAAGCGTCTTCATCTTCTGTTTGCTCAAGAGTGAATTCCATGGTCTCTTGTGGAACTGTAAATTTTCTGGCCTTAGACATTGCAACTCTCTTTGTAGGGACTTTCGGCTTCAGGCCTGGCTTAGTAGTAGCTGCAGTGCCATACTCTTTCTTGAGCACTTTCTTCTTTTAGGTTACATCCTCATCAACAACAAAATCCTCATCCTCACTTTCTGAGGTTCTATTTCTTCCTTTGTCTTGTGGCAGCTTTAGGCAGATTTCTTAGAGTGCTTTTGATGCCCTCATCATAGCTTCCACTAGGGCGTGTGCCCTCACTTAGATTAACCTCATCCTTTGACTTGTTCTGACTATTACTTGCATTAGACATCTTGCAAACAGATCCTGTGAGTAGATAGGTATGGGCAGAGTAGATGAGCAGCACAAAAAGGAGATGATTTTTCAAAAAAATGAATCAAAACTTTAGCTTTAGTTTTCTGCAAAAACCATTTCGGAGCTACCGATATGAAAATATCGGTGACGCCGAAGTATTAATAGAGTCTAAACACACAAGATCATCCAGACCGAGTTGCGGTTCAATGACTTCGAGATGCTAGGGTTTCACTGAGGTTTTGTTTTCGACCTCACAGATTAGTACATTTCGGTGGCACCGAGTTGTACTTAGTGCAATGGCTAGGACCCATAGGTGGGATTGAAGATTTCATTTCGGTCGGTCTGAAATGAGCTCAGCGAAAACCTAACCCTAAATTTTTTTCTTAGAATCTAAAATATTGGAGCTTTTCTGTGGATAGAATGATCTCATACATGGCAAGAGACTAGGCATTATCCTTGTGCATAGAATCGGGAGGGGATAGCACGAAGAGATAGAAACGTACCCTAACTTGGCGGCAATCCTCTATGGCGACAACAATAGTGGAGATTCTAGTTGATGGCAACAGAGACTTACGGCGGTGGCGCACTGATACATCTCCAATGTATATATAATTGTTTATTGTTCCATGCTATTATATTATCTATTTTTGATGTTTTATATGCATTAATATGCTACGTTTATATTATTTTTGGGACTAACCTATTAACCTAGAGCCTAGTGCCACTTTCTGTTTTTCCTTGTTTTTGAGTTTTATAGAAAAGGAGTACCAAACGGAGTCCAAATGGAATAAAACTTTCATGATAATTTTCTTGGACCAGAAGACACCCAGAGGACTTGGAGAGGGGGCAGAAGGTTCCCGAGGAGGCCACAAGCCTGCTAGGCGCGCCCAGGGCTTTTGGGCCCCTCGGGAGTCCCCCAACCCTAATCTTTGTACTATAAATTCAGAAATACTCCCCCAACATCAGAGGCATCGACCAGAATACTTTTCTGCCGTCGCAAGCCTTTGTTCCCGTGAGATCCAATCTTGGGGCCTTTTCCGCCACCCGTCCAGACGGGGATTCGATCACTGAGGGCCTCTACATCAACCTTGCCGCCCTTCTGATGAAGCATGAGTAGTTTACCACAGACCTACGGGTCCATATCTAGTAGCTAGATGGCTTCTTCCCTCTCTTTGATCTTCAATACAATGTTCTCCTCGATGTTCTTGGAGTTCTATCCGATGTAATATTCTTTTGCGGTGTGTTTGTCGAGATCCGATGAATTGTGGATTTCTGATCAGATTATCTATGAATATTATTTGAGTCTTCTATGAACTCTTTTATGCATGATTAAATATCTTTGTATTTCTCTTCGAATTATCGGTTTGGTTTGGCTAACTAGATTGGTTTTTCTTGCAATGGGAGAGGTTCTTAGTTTTGGCTTCAATCTTGCGGTGTACTCACCTAGTGACATAGTAGAGGTAGCGAGGCATGTATTGTATTGTTGCCATCAAGGATAATAATATGGGGTTTTCATCATATTGCTTGAGTTTATCCCTCTACATCATGTTATCTTACTTAAGGCGTTATTCCGTTCCTACGAACTTAATACTCTAGATGCATGCTGGATAGCGGTCGATGTGTGGAGAAATAGTAGTAGATGCAAAATTGTTTCGGTCTACTTGACACGGATGTGATACCTATATTTATGATCGTTGCCTTAGATATCATCATAACTTTGCGCTTTTCTATCAATTGCTCGATAGTAATTTTTTTACCCAATGTATGTTTTCTCTCAAGAGAGAAGCCTCTAGTGAAACCTATGGCCCCTGAGTCTATTTTCCATCTTATATTTTCAGATCTATAAACCAAAAAATGCAAAAATACCTTACCGCAATTTATTTATATTTACTTTAGTTTCTCTTTATTTTATCTTTTATACCTATCTCTATCAGATATCACCCTTTTTCGTGACCGTGGAGGGATTGACAACCCCTTTTTCGCGTTGTGTGCAAGTTATTGTTAGTTTGTGCAGGTTCATTGATTGGAGACTTTCTTGTGCCTCCTATTGGATTGATACCTTGGTTCTTAACTGAAGGAAATACTTATCTCTACTTTGCTGCATCACTCTTTCCTCTTCAAGGGAAAATCAACGTAAGCTCAAGAAGTAGCAGGAAGAATTTCTGGGGCAGTTGCCGGGGAGGTTCTACATCAAGCCTACCAAGTACCCATCATAAACTCTCATCTCTTGCACTTACATTATTTGCCATTTTCCTCTCGTTTTCCTCTCCCCCACTTCTAAAACTTTTTTCGGAAAATACAAAAATATTTGCCTTTTTATTTGCTTCTTTCCGTTTTCCTTTATGTCTTACTTGGTTTGTTTTCTCGTTTGCTTGGTATAATTGTGTGTTTATTGAAAATCAAAAGCAAAAAGTTTACGGATCCTCATCCACTTGCTAATGTTTTTAAGAGATCCAATTATGATGAACTAATTGCTAGTGAGTTGAGTGCACTAGATTATCTTTATGAAGTTTTGCTTGAAATTCGTGAATTTGAAAATTGTGATGAAGTGTTCAAACAAGAAATTTATGAAGTGATTCACGATAGATCCTGGAAAGAAAAGCATGATTGCAATGATTTTATTATAAATTCAATTAATGTCAATTGTGCTAATAATATGCAAAACCCCAAGCTTGGGGATGCTAGTTTTGCTATGTCTACTACTTATTGCAATGATCATGATTGGGATGATAATGCTTCTTATGATCTTGAAAATTTATTTAAGCCTCATGACGAATATGATATTGATAATAGTGTTTGCAATAATATTTAAAGTGAGTTTGGAAGAGTGTTAACTCTAGGTAATAATGATCCCACTACGTTCGAGAATGATCAATCTTATGAATTTTTTGAGAAAAGTGGACTTGGAGAAGTAATGACTTTATTTTAGGAGAATCCCACTATTTTGGAAGAGTGTCAACTTTGCATGCATGTGGATAATGAAGAGAATATTTTGTGTGATAGCTATATTATTGAATTTGATTATGATCCTACATGTAATTATTATGAGAGAGAAAAGTATGGTTGTAGAAATTTTCATGTTACTAAATTACCTCTTGTTATGTTGAGATTGCTATTGTTTCTTTCTTCTTCCTTGCATATGCTAGTTTTTGCTTGTCTTGATAAATATTTTCCCAATAAAATTCCTATGAATAGGAAGTATGTTAGACTTAAACTTGTTTGTCACATGCTACATGATGCTCTCTTCGGGTTTCAATTGCTATCTTTCATGTGAGCATCATTAGAATTATCAATGCCTAGCTAAAAGGCTTTAAAGAAAATCGCTTGTTGGTAGACAACCCAATATTATTCATTTCTATTTTACTAAAATACACATTGTTACCTCTGTATTAATTGTGTTTTAGTATTTTAATTAATGTTTGAGCCAAGCAAGACCTTTGGGATGGTCTATGGTGATAGTTGATTTGATCTTGCTGAAAAACAGAAACTTTTGCGCTCATTGCCAGAATTTTAAAAAATCACAGAAACATGCACTTGATCTGAATATTTTACACAATATTGATACAAAAATTTCCCAGATTTTCCTAAATTTTCAGAATTCTAGTAGTTACATAAGTATACGAAGTTTTCAGATTGCTACAAACTATTCTGTTTTTGACATATTCTGTTTTTTATGTGGTGTTTGCTTATTTTGATGAATCTATGGGTAGTATTGGGGGGTATGAACTGTGGATAAGTTGGAATACGGTATATGTTGCACCAATATATATAAAGAATGACTTTACAACAATACCAAAAAGTGGTGATTTATTTTCTTATACTACGGATCTCATGGGTTTTCTTGTTGAGTTTTCTGTTGTGAAGTTTCAAATTTTGGGTAAAGATTTGATGGACAACGGAATAAGGAGTGGCAAGATACTAAGCTTGGGGATGCCCAAGTCATCCCAAGGTAATATTTAAGGACAACCAAGCATCTAAGCTTGGGGATGTCCCAGATGGCATCCCCTCTTTCGTCTTCGTCTGATGGTAAATTTACTTGAGGCTATATTTTTATTCATCACATGATATGTGTTTTGCTAGGAGCGTCTTGTATGATATGAGTCTTTGCTTTTTATTTTGCCACAATCATCCTTGATGTACACACCTTTTGAGAGAGTCACTCATGAATCACGAATTATTAGAATACTCTATGTGCTTCACTTATATTTTTTGAGCTAGGCAATTTGCTCTAGTGCTTCACTTATATGTTTTTAAAGCACAATGGTGGCTTTATTTTATAGAAATTGTTGAACTCTCATGCTTCACTTATATTATTTTGAAAGTCTCTAAACAGAATGGTAATTTTCTTGGATTATGAATTTAGTCCTAATACGATGGGCATCCAAGAGGGATATAATAAAACTTTCATATAAAGAGCGTTGAATACTATGTGAAGTTTGATTCCTTATGATTGTTTTGAGATATAAAGATGGTGATATTAGAGTCATGCTAGTGAGTAATTGTGGATTGGTAGAAATACTTGTGTTAAAGTTTGTGATTCCCGTAGCATGCACGCATGGTGAACCGTTATGAAGTCGGAGCATGTTTTTTTTTACTTTCTTCCTTATGAGTGGCGGTCGGGGACGAGCGAATGTCTTTTCCTACCAATCTATCCCCCTAGGAGCATGCGTGTAGTACTTTGTTTTGATGTCTTATAGATTTTTGCAATAAGTATATGAGTTCTTTATGACTAATGTTGAGTCCATGGATTACACGCACTCTCACCCTTCCACCATTGCTAGCCTCTCTATTACTGCGCAATTTTCGCTGGTGCATTAAACCCACCATTACCTTCCTCAAAGAAGCCACCATAACAACCTATTATGGCATTTCCATAGCCATTCCGAGATATATTGCCATGTGCTACCTCTTGAGCACTGCGTTGGTTTTCCCCGAAGAGGAAGGGATGATGCATCAAAGTAGCGTAAGTATTTCCCTTAGTTTTTGAGAACCAAGGTATCAATCCAGTAGGAGGCTACGCGTGAGTCCCTCGCACCTGCACAAAACAAATAAATCCTCGCAACCAAAGCGATAAGGGGTTGTCAATAGCTACACGGCCACTTACGAGAGTGAGATCTGATAGATATGATAAGATAATATTTTTGGTATTTTTATGATAAAGATGCAAAGTAAAATAAAAGCAAAGTAAAAAAGAAAAGGAAATAACTAAGTGTTGGAAGATTAATATGATGAAGATAGACCCAGGGGCCATATGTTTCACTAGTGGCTTCTCCAAGAGCATAGGTATTCTACGGTGGGTGAACGAATTACTGTTGAGCAGTTGACAGAATTGAGCATAGTTATGAGAATATCTAGGTATGATCATGTATATAGGCATCACGTCCGAGACAAGTAGATCGACTCCTGCCTGCATCTACTACTATTACTCCACTCATCGATCGCTATCCAGCATGCATCTAGAGTATTAAGTTCATGAAAACAGAGTAACGCCTTAAGCAAGATGACATGATGTAGAGGGATAAACTCATGCAATATGATGAAAACCCCATCTTGTTATCCTCGATGGCAACAATACAATACGTGCCTTGCTGCCCCTACTGTCACTGGGAAAGGACACCGCAAGATTGAACCCAAAGATAAGCACTTCTCCCATTGCAGGAAAGATCAATCTAGTAGGCCAAACCAAACTGATAATTCGAAGAGACTTGCAAAGATAACCAATCATACATAAAAGAATTCAGAGAAGATTCAAATATTGTTCATAGATAGACTTGATCATAACCCCACAATTCATCAGTCTCAACAAACACACCACAACAAGAAGATTACATCGAATAGATCTCCACAAGAGAGGGGGAGAACATTGTATTGAGATCTAAAAAGAGAGAAGAAGACATCTAGCTAATAACTATGGACCCGTAGGACTGAGGTAAACTACTCACACTTCATCGGAGGGGCTATGGTGATGATGTAGAAGCCCTCCGTGATGGATACCCCCTCCGGCGGAGCTCCGGAAAGGCCCCAAGATGGGATCTAGTGGATACAGAAAGTTGCGGTGGTGGAATTAGGGTTTTTGCTTCGTATCTGATCATTTGGGGGTACGTAGGTATATATAGGAGCAAGGAATACATCGGTGGAGCAACAGGGGGCCCACGAGGGTGGAGGGCGTGCCTAGGGGGGGTAGGCGCGCCCCCTACCTTGTGGCCTCCTCCTTTGTTTCTTGACGTAGGATCCAAGTCTTCTGGGTCATGTTCGGTGAGAAAATCATGTTCCCGAAGGTTTCATTCTGTTTGGACTCCGTTTGATATTCCTTTTCTTCGAAACCCTAAAATAGGCAAAACAGCAATTCTAGGCTGGGCCTCCGGTTAGTAGGTTAGTCCCAAAAATAATATAACAGTGGATAATAAAGCCCAATAATGTCCAAAATAGTAGATAATATAGCATGGAGCAATCAAAAATTATAGATACGTTGGCGACGTATCAAGCATCCCCAAGCTTAATTCATGCTCGTCCTCGAGTAGGTAAATGATAAAAACAGAATTTTTGATGTGGAGTGCTACTTGGCATAATTTTAATGTAATTCTTCTTAATCGTGTATGAATATTCAGATCCGAAAGATTCAAGATAAAACTTTATATTGACATAAAGATAATAATACTTCAAGCATACTAACTAAGCAATTATGTCCTCTCAAAATAACATGGCCAAAGAAAGTTCATCCCTACAAAATCATATAGTTTAGTCATGCTCCATTTTCGTCACACAAGAATGCTCTCATCATGCACAACCCCGATGACAAGCCAAGCAATTGTTTCATACTTTAGTAATCTCAAACCTATAAACTTTCACGCAATATATGAGCGCGAGCCATGGATATAGCACTATGGCTGGAATAGAATATGATGATGGGGGTTATGTGGAGAAGACAAAAAAGGAGAAAGTCTCACATCAACGAGGCTAATCAATGGGCTATGGAGATGCCCATCGATTGATGTTAATGCAAGGAGTAGGGATTGCCATGCAACGGATGCACTAGAGCTATAAATGTATGAAAGCTCAACAAAAGAAACTAAGTGGGTGTGCATCCAACTTGCGTGCTCACGAAGACCTAGGGCACTTGAGGAGGCCCATTGTTGGAATATACAAGCCAAGTTATATAATGAAAATTTCCCACTAGTATATGAAAGTGACAAAACAAAAGACTCTCTATCATGAAGATTATGGTGCTACTTTGAAGCACAAGTGTGGCAAAGGATAGTAGCATTGTCCCTTTTTTTATTGGCCCCTTTTTTTATTTGGCTTTTCTCCTTTTTTTAGGACAATGCTCTATGAATGATGGTCATCACACTTCTATTTATTAATAACTCAAGAATTATAACTCGATACTTAGAACAAGATATGACTCTATATGAATGGCTCCGGCGGTGTACCGGGATATGCAATGATCCAAGAGTGACATGCATGAAAGAATTATGAACGGTGGCTTTGCCACAAATACTAGGTCAACTACATGATCATGCTAAGCAATATGACAATGATGAATGTGTCATGATAAACGGAATGGTGGAAAGTTGCATGGCAATATATCTCGGAATGGCTATGGAAATGCCATAATAGGTAGGTATGGTGGCTGTTTTGAGGAAGATATAAGGAGGTTTATGTGTCAAAGAGCGTATCATATCACGGGGTTTGGATGCACCGGCGAAGTTTGCACCAACTCTCAATGTGAGAAAGGGCAATGCACGGTACCGAAGAGGCTAGCAATGATGGAAGGGTGAGAGTGCGTATAATCCATGGACTCAACATTAGTCATAAAGAACTCACATACTTATTGCAAAAATCTAAAAGTCATCAAAAACCAAGCACTACACGCATGCTCCTAGGGGGGTAGATTGGTAGGAAAAGACCATCTCTCGTCTCCGACAGCCACTCATAAGGAAGACAATCAAATAACACCTCATGTTTCAAATTTGTTACATAACGTTTACCATACGTGCATGCTACGGGACTTGAAAACTTCAACACAAGCATTTCTCAAATTCACAACTACTCAACTAGCACGACTTTGATATTATTACCTCCATATCTCAAAAGAATCATCAAGCATCAAACTTCTCTTAGTATTCAAAACACTCATAAGAAATTTTTTACTAATCTTGAATACCTAGCATATTAGGATTATTTAAGCAAATTACCATGCTATTTAAGACTCTCAAAATAATCTAAGTGAAGCACGAGAGATCAATAGTTTCTATAAAACAAATCCACCACCGTGCTCTAAAAGATATAAGTGAAGTACTAGAGCAAAACTACATAACTCAAAAAGATATAAGTGAAGCACATAGAGTATTCTAACAAATTCCAAATCATGTATGGCTCTCTCAAAAGGTGTGTACAACAAGTATGATTGTGGTAAACTTAAAAGCAATGACTCAAATCATACAAGACGCTCCAAGCAAAACACATACCATGTGGTGAATAAAAATATAGCTCCAAGTAAAGTTACCAATAAAAGTAGACGAAAAGAGGGGATGCCTTCCGGGGCATCCCCAAGCTTTGGCTTTTAGGTGTCCTTAGATTATCTTGGGGGTGCCATGGGCATCCCCAACCTTAGGCTCTTGACACTCCTAGTTCCATAATCCATCAAATCTTTACCCAAAACTTGGAAACTTCACAACACAAAACTTAAAGTACAAAATCTCGTGAGCTCCGTTAGCGAAAGAAAACAAAAGGCCACTTCAAGGTACTGTAATGAACTCATTATTTATTTATTTATATTTGTGTTAAACCTACTATATTCCAACTTCTCTATGGTTTATAAACTATTTTACTATCCATAGATTCATCAAAATAAGCAAACAACACACGAAAAACAGAATCTGTCAAAACAGAATAGTGTAATCTGTAGCTAGAGCAAGATCTGGAACTCCAAAAATTCTAAAATAAATTTCTGGACGTGAGGAATTTATCTATTAAACATCTTCAAAAAGAATTAACTAAATAGCACTTTCCCAATAAAAATAGTAGCAGTTCTCGTGAGCGCTAAAGTTTCTATTTTTTACAGCAAGATATCAAGACTTTCCCAAGTCTTCCCAACGGTTCTACTTGGCACAAGCACTAATTAAACACAAAAAACACAACCTAAATAGAGGATAGATAAATTATTTATTACTAAACAGGAACAAAAAGCAAGGAATAAAAATAAAATTGGGTTGCCTCCCAACAAGCGCTATCGTTTAACGCCCCTAGCTAGGCATAAAAAGCAAGGATAGATCTAGGTATTGCCATCTTTGGTAGGCAATCCATAAGTGGCTCTCATAATAGATTCATAAGGTAATTTAATTTTCTTTATAGGAAAGTGTTCCATGCCTTTCCTTAACGTAAACTGGAATCTAAATTTCCTTCCTTCATATCAATAATTGCACCAATCGTTCTAAGAAAAGGTCTACCAAGAATAATAGGACATGAAGGATTGCATCTATGTCAAGAACAATAAAATCTACTGGTACATAATTCCTATTTGCAACAATAAAAACATCATTAATTCTTAACATAGGTTTCTTAATAGTGGAATCTTCAAGGTGCAAGTTTAGAGATCAATTATCAAAATCACGGAAACCTAACAAATCACACAAAGTCTTTGGAATCGTGGAAACACTAGCACCAAAATCACATAAAGCATAGAACTCATGTTATTTAATCTTAATTTTAATAGTTGGTTCCCACTCATCATAAAGTTTTCTAGGGATAGAAACTTCCAACTCAAGTTTTTCTTCATAAGATTGCATCAAGGCATCAACGATATATTTAGTGAACGCTTTATTTTGACTATAAGCGTGAGGGGAATTTAGCATAGATTGCAACAAAGAAATACAATCAATCAAAGAGAAAAATTCATAATTAAATTCCTTGAAATCCAAATTAGTGGGGTTAGCAACATCTAGGGTTTTAATCTCTTCAATCCCACTTTCATCAATTTTAGCATCAAGATCTAAAAACTCTGAGTTCTTGGAATGCCTTCTAGGTAAAGGTGGATCATATTCAGTCCCATCATTATTAAGATTCATATTGCAAAACAAAGATTTAATAGGGGACACATCAATAACTTTTAGATCTTCATCTTTATTTTCATAGAAATCCGGTTTAGCGGCCATCCTATTAACTAAGGTGGCTTGCTTATCCGAAATTTCAGCGGTCAATTTCTCAAGACGAGCAATTTGGGATCTTAAACCATCAAATTCTTTGGACATATCATCGAGCTCTTCATTCATAAAACTCATAAAACTTTTTTGTTCCTTAAGCTCGTTTCTAAAGAAACTATTATGCTCGAATTGCAAGACCATAAAACTCCTAACGTTGTTTTCGATTTCTTCTAACCTTTCAAGGTGAATATCACCAAATCGGGGAAGAGCCATCGAGACAAGAAATCAATTCAACACACAAGCAAACAAAAAGCAAGCAGGCAAAAAGAGGCAAATAGAGAAAGAGGGGGAGGATAGAGAGAGAGAGGGCGAATAAAATAGCAAGGGTAAAGTGGGGGAGAGCAAAATGAGAGGCAAATGGCAAATAATGTAATGCATGAGATAAGTCTTGTGATGGGTACTTGGTATATTGGCTTTTGCGTAGACTCCCCGGCAACGGCGCCAGAAATCCTTCTTGCTACCTCTTGAGCACTATGTTGGTTTTCCCCGAAGAGGAAGGGATGATGCATCAAAGTACCATAAGTATTTCCCTTGGTTTTTGAGAACCAAGGTATCAATCCAGTAGGAGGCTACGCGCGAGTCCCTCGCACCTGCACAAAACAAATAAATCCTCGCAACCAACGCGATAAGGGGTTGTCAATCCCTACGCGGCCACTTACGAGAGTGAGATTTGATAGATATGATAAGATAATATTTTTGGTATTTTTATGATAAATATGCGAAGTAAAATAAAATCAAAGTAAAAAGAAAAGGAAATAACTAAGTGTTGGAAGATTAATATGATGAAGATAGACCCGGGGGCCATAGGTTTCACTAGTGGCTTCTCTCAAGAGCATAGGTATTCTACGGTGGGTGAACGAATTACTGTTGAGCAATTGATAGAATTGAGCATAATTATGAGAATATCTTGGTATGATCATTTATATAGGCATCACGTCCGAGACAAGTAGACCGACTCTGCCTGCATCTACTACTATTACTCCACTCGTCGATCGCTATCCAGCATGCATCTAGAGTATTAAGTTCATGAAAACAGAGTAACGCCTTAAGCAAGATGACATGATGTAGAGGATAAACTCATGTAATATGATGAAAACCCCATCTTGTGATGCTCGATGCCAACAATACAATATGTGCCTTGCTGCCCCTACTGTCACTGGGAAAGGACACCGCAAGATTGAACCCAAAGCTAAGCACTTCTCCCATTGCAAGAAAGATCAATCTAGTAGGCCAAACCAAATTGATAATTCGAAGAGACTTGCAAAGATAACCAATCATACATAAAAGAATTCAGAGAAGATTCAAATATTGTTCATAGATAGACTTGATCATAAACCCACAATTCATCGGTCTCAACAAACACACCGCAAGAAGAAGATTACATCGAATAGATCTCCACAAGAGAGGGGGAGAACATTGTATTGAGATCCAAAAAGAGAGAAGAAGCCATCTAGAAAATAACTATGGACCCGTAGGTCTGAGGTAAACTACTCACACTTCATCGGAAGGGCTATGGTGATGATGTAGAAGCCCTCCGTGATGGATAGCCCCTCCGGCGGAGCTCTGGAACAGGCCCCAAGATGGGATCTCGTGGATACAGAAAGTTGCGGCGGTGGAATTAGGGTTTTGCTTCGTATCTAATCGTTTGGGGGTACGTAGGTATATATAGGAGGAAGGAGTACGTCGGTGGAGCAACAAGGGGCCCAGGAGGGTGGAGGGCGCGCCTGGGGGGTAGGAACGCCCCCTACCTCGTGGCCTCCTCCTTTGTTTCTTGACGTAGGGTCCAAGTCTCCTGGGTCATGTTCAGTGAGAAAATCACGTTCCCGAAGGTTTCATTCCGTATGGACTTCGTTTGATATTCTTTTTCTTTGAAACCCTAAAATAGGCAAAAAAACAGCAATTCTGGGCTAGGCCTCCGGTTAATAGGTTAGTCCCAAAAATAATATAAAAGTGGATAATAAAGCTCAATAATGTCCAAAACAGTAGATAATATAGCATGGAGCAATCAAAAATTATAGATACGTTGGAGACGTATCACCATGCAACTTCCACTGTTTCATTTTATTATGACACGCACCATCATTGTCATATTGCTTTGCATAATCATGTAGTTGGCATAGTATTTGTGGCAAGGCTACCATTCATATTTTCTATACATGTCACTCTTGATCATTGCACATCCCGGTACACCGCCGGAGGCATTCATATCGAGTCATATTTTGTTCTAGTATTGAGTTGTAATTCTTGAGTTGTAAGTAAATACAAGTGTGATGATCATCATTATTAGAGCATTGTCTTATCTGAGGAAAGGATGATGGAAGATATGATTCCCTCACAAGTTGGGATGAGTATCCGAACTTTATAAAAAATAAAAGAGGCCAAATAAGCCCAAAAAAATAAATGAGGCCAAAGAATCCCAAACAAAAAAATGAGAGAAAAGAGAGAGGGGACAATGTTGCTATCCTTTTTCCACACTTTTGCTTCAAAGTAGCACCATCATCTTCATGATAGAGAGCCTCCTATGATGTCACTTTCATATACTAGTGGGAATTTTTCATTATATAACTTCGCTTGTATATTCCAATGATAGGCTTCCTCAAATTGCCCTAGGTCTTCGTGAGCAAGCAAGTTGGATGCACACCCACTTAGTTTCTTTTTGAGATTTCATACACTTATAGATCTAGTGCATTCATTGCATGGAAATCCCTACTCACTCACATTGATATCTATTGATGGGAATCTCCATAGCCCGTTAATACGCCTAGTTGATGTGAGATCTTCTCCTTCATTTTTTTTCTTCTCCACAACCACCATATTTCTATTCCACCTATAGTGTTATATCTATGGTTCACGCTCATGTATTGCGTGAAAGTTGAGAAAGTTTGAGAACACCAAAAGTATAAAACAATTGCTTGGCTTTTCATAGGGGTGGTGCATGATAAAATATTTTGTGCGATGAAGATGGAGCATAGACAGACTATATGATTTTGTAGGGATAACTTTCTTTTGCCATATTATTTTGAGAAGACATGATTGCTTTATTAGTATGCTTGAGTATTACTGTTTTTATGTCAATATTAAACTTTTGGTTTGAATCTTATGGATCTGAATATTCATGCCACAATAAATAAGATTACATGGATAAATATGTTAGGTAGCATTCCACATCAAAAAAATTGTTTTTATCATTTACCTACTCGAGGGCGACTAGTAATTAAGCTTGGGGATGCTTGATACGTCTCCAAGGTATCTATAATTTTTTATTGTCCCATGCTATTATATTATTAGTTTTGGATGTTTTATTTGCATTAATATGCTATTTTACATTATTTTTGGACTAACCTATTAACCTTGGGCCCAATGCCAGTTTGTATTTTTCCTTGTTTTGAGTTTTACAGAAAAGGAATACCAAACGGAATAAAACTTTCGCGATGATTGTTCCTGGACTAGAAGACACCCAGAGACTTGGAGAGGGGGACAGAAGGTTCCCGAGGAGGCCACAAGCCTGCTAGGCGCATCCTGGGGGTGTGCCCTGAGGGCTTGTAGGCCCCTCGGGAGTCCTCCAACCCTAATATTTGCACTATAAATTCAGAAATATTTCGCCAACATCAGAGGCATCCACCAAAATACTTTCCCGCCGCCGCAAGCCTCTGTTCCCATGATATCCCATCTTGGGGCCTTTTCCGGCACCCTGTCGGAGGGGGATTCGATCATGGAGGGCCTCTACATCAACCTTGCCGCCCTTCTGATGAAGTGTGAGTAGTTTACGACAGACCTATGGGTCCATAGCTAGTAGCTAGATGGCTTCTTCTCTCTATTTGATCTTCAATACAATGTTCTCCTCGATGTTCGTGGAGTTCTACTAGATGTAATATTCTTCTGCAGTGTGTTTGTCGAGATCCGACAAATTGTGGATTTATGATCAGACTATCTTTGAATATTATTTGAGTCTTCTTTGAACTCTTTTACGCATGATTAAATATCTTTGCATTTCTATTCTAATTATTGGTTTGGTTTGGCCAACTAGATTGGTCTTCTTGCAATGGGAGAGGTGCTTAGTTTTGGGTTCAATCTTGCGGTGTCCTCACCCAGTGACATAGTAGGGATAGCGAGGCATGTATTGTATTATTGTTATCAAGGATAAAAAGATGGGGTTTTTATCATATTGCTTGAGTTTATCCCTCTGCAACATGTCATCTTACTTAAGGTTTTACTCCGTTCTTATGAACTTAATACTCTAGATGCATGTTGGATAGCGGTCAATGTGTGGAGTAATAGTACTAGATGCAGAATCATTTCAGTCTACTTGACACAGACATGATGCCTATATTCATGATCATGCCTTAGATATCATCATAATTTTGTGCTTTTCTATCAATTGCTCGATAGTAATTTGTTTACCCATCATATGTTTTCTTTCAAGAGAGAAGCCCACTGGTACACTGAGGTGCTATACAAACGGTTTTTAACCCCTTTCTGCGACGGCATTTAGAACCATCGCCAAGTGAGTGACTACAATAGGGGGTCCTTCCCACATGACACAGAAACCATCGGGGATAGGGAGCCACCCAGACGCTACATCCTTGCAACTCATTTGTGCTTGCATTGCCATCGCAGTCGGTATTCTGTGGTGCTATGTTTATGATGTGCGGCCCATCAGACAACAGTTCACGATTATAGAACGTGTATGATAAGCAGACAGTCACACACATTCACTTTTCCCAAACCGTATGAGGTAACTTATTAAGGAGATTAGCTAATTGTCGTACGGGTGTCGGATAGGATTACGAAACATCGGACCCTCGTAACATCATCGTACATGACAACTATCGCACATGCTATTTCGTGGTGCAACGTTTACGATGCGTACCACATCAGAAATAGTTCATGGTTGCGAATCGTTTACGATAAGGCAACTATCACAATCGTTTAGTTTGCCCGCACCGTTTGTGATATTGCCTGACATCGCACACGCTTTGCAAAAGGCAACTATGTGCATGCTTGCACGTGTTTCCTCTTTGTGAACCATGTCGGATTATGGTGTATATCACAAACATTTGTGTTTTACCAACCGTGTGCGCCGTAATGACCTACAGAGCGTAATTTCACCGTAATTTAATTGCTGCTATTTCAAATTGTACCGGATTTGAATTTGAATGTATGCTATAGCTTTAGTCATATCCATCGGGTTCAAACAACCAATGTATTATTTGATTCATAGGTACATATGTTCACGAATTACATAAGAACCAAATAAAGAATGATGAACCACGGTTTTATACTTGTACTATTAAAGATGGTATAGAAAGAGGCAAAATACATTCTAGCTGCTGAACAAGGTGAAATGGAATGCCCATATTGTGCCCTCGATGCAGAAGGCACACACGACTCTAGTCCAACCCCTTGTGATGGCCGACCGCCCATACTTCACGGTCTTCATGAAAACCTCTAGATAATCATTGTGTTCTGGTAGAAATACTTTAACCTTTGCATGCCCACCAATCATGTACTTGGAGAGGTAATCTTGAGTAAACTGCTTTGGGAACTACTGCAAAGGAAAAAAGATTCAGATATTGTCATCTAACACAACACATTATGGGCAGTAAAAAGAAGGTTGCAGAGTTCTTACTTACCATCCTGCAGTTCGCTGTTGTCTTGGATAAAGTGTAAACATATATTTTAATTGCCATCTTTTGACCCATTTTACTAACAATCTTTATCAACTACCTCACTTGATGCTAGTTCATCGATATCTCATTGGCCCATACGCAGAAAGGGTCGAATCGCGGATCTTTACCAATGACATATGTACCTAAAAGCACCAAGTTAATATTAGAAGCTAAACAACAATTGCACAATGATGTGGTAGAACACTCTTTTATAATATCTTATAACATCCAATATACTCACCTATTAGATGAATTAACATCTTATATTATGGGCCGGAAGGAGTTTATTGCATTTCTACAAATTATCGGCTGACTAACCACTGCTGTATCCATGGGTTAGAGTTAGTTTGAGCTAGTTTGGGCTCAAATAACCCTAAAATATATCCAAACGAGGGCTAGTTTGAGCTAGTTGCATCTAACTATAGCGACCCGACCTCAGACGGTCAAGTCTCTTTGCTTTAGTGTCATCCCTGGATCGGTAATGCTGACACACACAATACTCGAATGGATTTTATAACAGAGTAGCAATCACACACTTATTACATCGAAGGTCCCAAGAGAGAACTTATTACAAATAAATATGGCTTAAGGCCATCTAAATTAGATAACAACGGAAGGCTTGGAAGATAAAGTGATTCCATCAACTCCAACAGCATAGCTGAGTGCATGACAAACGACCTAGCGCACCTTACTCTTCATCTGAAAAGTCTGCAACATGATATGTTGCAGCCTGAAACGGGTCAGCACATGGAATATGCTGGCAATATAACACAGTAGAGCAATGAATAGATAAATGCTACCACTACATGCATATGTGGCTGGTGGAGGCTCTATGGTTATAATGTTTTGCGAAAAGCCAATTTTCCCTACAACAAAGGAATATATTTTATTTAACTATCATGGTAGTTGAAACATCATTGAGAAGGTTCCTCCAACTCAATCCCAATTAAAGTAGTCATTAACATCCCAACTGATTAATTTAGAGTGATGAGATCAAATCAATAATTCAACTACCAGATACTCAAGATGTCCATAACTGGGGACACGGCTAACCATGATTAGTTTATACACTCTGCAGAGGTTCGTGCACTTTTCCCCACAAGACTCGATCTCCTCTGTTGGATTTCTCGCACTACATGGTGTTTGAGAAATGGATGACCAAGAAACGGTCTTTCAGAGGCATTAACTCTTTACTCTGGGTGGACAGTTACACCTACTTTCCCCTACATCTGCTAGCCCACCAATGAAAGAGGTCATGCAACATATTCAACTATGCTAAAGCCCATAATAGCTTGTGGCTACACACGGAAGTTTCTAGCATGAATAATCTTATGATCCCTTTGAACCTGGGTGGCGGACCGTAGGATGATCACACGGGTACTCCGGGATAACCTAGGACAACACTGGATTCTCCAAGTGCCCACAAGTAATCCACCCAGATGTGTATTAAAGTTACCACCTTAAGTTGAACCATTAATTAACAACTCACATCTGTCATGGATACACTCAAACCCAATCCATGTCTACGAGCATAGCATGGCAATATAAGCATAGCGTAGAAGTAACTCCCAAGGGTTTGATAATAAAACAGGTAATAGGTTCTATCTCATCAACTACATCCCAAAACCCACATGTTAAGAGATCCTACTCATGCAATGTGTGAGGATTGAAACTAATGCATAAAAACTGGGTAATAAAGGTGTATGATCAAAGTGTTACTTGGCTTGCTGACGATCTGCAAATCCTAAAGACTCGTAGTAGCGCGATAAACACTCCGGGAATTCTACCAAACAAACAATAGCATACATAAGCAATCAAGTAAAGATGCACGAGTAAAACTCAAATAAGAAGATCTAACCAGAAAGTTCAACTGAAGAACTCCGGTTTGCAAAAAGAATCAAATGAAATGGAGCAACGGAACTCAAACTACGAGAGAAAGAAGATTCGTTTACTAATCTGGACTAAAGTCAAATTTTACAGTACCAAAATCTTGTTCAAGTTGGTTAAATAGAAAGAGGGCTTCGAGACGAAGATCTAGGCATTTGTTTCACCTGATTTGGATAAATGAGCGAAAAGATAAACTAAAACGAAGATCAGGGCAGAAATCGTGATCGAAAATAATCGCAGATAAACCCTGGAAAATAAAATGAGACGAACAGGCTAACGAACGAACGTTCGCTGTCTGCGGTTAACTAACAAACAACGTTCGTTAAAACGAACGAACGAACGTCCGCTAAATAACTGAATCGAGAAAACCAAACCGAACAAAATAAAAAAACGCATCTAGGTTTTCTAAAAAAATGATCTGTTTTACCTAAACCAAAAAAAACAGGCGTCGGATTCCGGCGCGATCCGGCGAACGGCGGCGGCTCCGCCGGGCTTGCGCGGGCGGCGCGGTGAGGCGAGGCGGCGGGGTTTGCAGCGGCGGCGGCTCGGCAACAGTAGTGGCGGGCGGTGGCGCGAGGCGGCGAGGTTTGTGGCGGCGGCGGCGTGAGGCGGCGGGGTTTGCGGCAGCGGCGGCGCGACTTGGGCGGCGGCGCTGCGGCGAGGGGCGGTGGCGGCGGCAACTTGGGGTCCAGGGGGTGCGGCGGCGCTATTTAAGGAGGGCGGGCTCGGCCTCGGGAGGAGTCCCGAGCGGCAACGGCGGCTCGCCCATGTCCCGGCCGGACTCGGGCACGGCGACGGAGGCGGTGGCGCGGTGCGGGCGGCCTGGCTCGGCTGGGCCTTCGGCCTAGTCGGGCGTTGACTTAAAAAAACAAATTTCACCAGAAAAATCCTAGAAAATAAAATAAAAATTGAGAAATACCAAAACAAATTTTCATCGTCTAAATAGAATATTTAGAACAACGTGAACATTTTCTTGGCCTAAAAATGCAATTTTAAGAAAATGCATATTTTTCTAATTGAAATAAAATAGAAATAAATCCAAATAAAATTATTTATTTGATTTTAATATTTTTCCTCCAATATTTCATTTATTTTGGAGAAGTCATATTATCTCCTCTCATATATTTTAATATGAAATATTTTCGAAGAGGAAAAATAATTAAAACCAAAAACGATCCCCGTTTCAATATTTGATAAAAATTCAAATATGAAAATCGTGAAATCCCCAACTCTCTCCATGGGTCCTTGAGTTTCTTAGGATTTTTAGGATCGCAAAACAAAATTCAATAAAATATGATATGCATGAATGATCTATGTATAACATTCCAAATTGAAAATTTGGGATGTTACAAACCTACCCCCCCCCCTTAAGATGAATCTCGCCCTCAAGATTCGGGTTGGCTAGAAAATAGGTGTGGTTGGTCTTTCCGTAGATCATCCTCTCGTTCCAAGGTGGCTTCATCCTCGGTATGGTGGCTCCATTGAACTTTACAAAATTTGATAACTTTGCTGTGAGTGACTCGGCTGGCAAACTCGAGAATCTTGACAGGTTTCTCCTCATAGGTCAGATCACTTTCCAACTAAATTGCCTCCAGGGGCATTGTATCTCTCAGATGAATATCAGCCATCTCTGCATGGCACTTCTACAACTGGAAAACGTGAAACACATCATGAACTCCTGATAGTCCTTCGGGTAACTCCAACTTGTATGCAACCTCTCCCATACGTTCCAAAACTCGGTATGGCCCTACAAATCTCGGGGCTAGCTTTCCCTTAACTCCAAAATGTTTTACTCCTCATAGAGGTGACACTCGCAGATATGCTCTATCTCTGATTTCATAGACTACCTCCTTGCGTTTTTAGTCAGCATAGCTCTTTTGTCTAGACTAAGCTACCTTTAGTCTGTCTTGAATTAACTTAACCTTTTCTTCTGACTCTTTAATCAAATCCTGTCCAAACAACTAACGGTCTCCGACTTCATCCCACATCAACGGTGTTCTGCACCTCCTTCCATACAAAGATTCAAAGGGTGTTGTCATGGAATTGTCACGGCAGATGTCCTAGCAAAAGGACTTAGTCGTAGGGCCATCACAACTAGAAAGCTTAAAGGGGTTAATCGGGACAAAGGACACGAGAGGTTTATACTAGTTCGGCCCCTTGCGATGAAGGTAAAAGCCTACGTCTAGTTGTGTTGGAATTGCTGGGATTTTGATGACCAGGGAGCGAATCCACTTTGCCTGGCTTCAAGTTCTTGTTTCTTGCCATAAGCCGCCACCGGGTCGTCCCCTTATATACACGGGTTGATGTTTGGCGGCCTACAGAGTCCCGGCCAGCTCATAAAACGTGTCCGGCTCGGTGACTTCTTTACATGCCTTTCTTTACAAGTCTTTCTTTACATACGGCGGTTTACAATATTGGGCCTTAAGCCGCCTCCGGGCTTAGGCCTTCTACAAGTTTTTAATAAACCATCACCTTGAATATTACTGGGCTTCTTTTGTAACCCGCCATTGGGGTTGACCCGGCCCCTCCTGGGCGGTCATACCTGGTAGCTATATCCCCAAAATTAGGCCCAGGTTGATTTGAACTTTGTTCTTGTCAATCTTAAATACTTAGAAAAAATCCATCTATTACTGTTTTGCGAAAGCCTTGTAACCCTCCATGACGTCACCTACGGAGTTTTCGGAAACCCGCCACCACGTTATCTTTTTAACGGATCTTTATCTTTAATGCCTTCCCGAATATCGAGGCGCCTACGTAGCTGGATAACCATGTTTTGGTCTCCTCATTTTTCATGCCCACTTATCAGTCTTCTCCTTATAAATAGGCACGACTGGCCTTTCTTCATTATCCCCCTTTTCCATCGTCTTCCTCCTCTCTCGCAACCCATCTGTTGCTCGAGCTCTGCCGCCACCGCAGCGCTCATCATCGTCCTCAAGCTCGGCCGCTGCATCACCCTGAGCTGTCCGGAGAAATGGCGACGACCCTCCGCAACAGATCTGCATCCGTAAGTTCTTGCCTTCTCACACCTTTAGATCTGCATTATGGTTTGCGAGTTCATCGGTGTTCTTCGCTGTTCATCATGGATCTTCTTGTAGTTCTTCCTCCGCAGCCTGTTCTGATCAAAAAGGAACACCTAACTTGTGCGGTAGTTGTTTTGTGTCCATTTTTTATACCAGTAGATCCCTTTTTCCTGTACTGATGCCTCATTATAACTCATGAACTCATCTGTACTAGACTTTTAGGTCTAGAATATTTTCTTTTCAGAATGGCCATTTGATCCAAAATAATAATGACAACTTGGTAAACTTGTTTGTGCCAACACTTAACCATTTTCTGTTTCTAGCATCCTTTGAATACCTTTAGTCATGGCGGCTTATGACTCCGGCTCACTTTTCCCTTATATGATATTAGCCCTTACTTAAGCCGCCATTACTCATTTGCACCATCATCATTTAACTTCACCATTGAATTGAACCGACACGTTACTTTCTTTTCAGTTTGTCCTTTGATCATGATGCCATCAAAAGCACCGACTGTTTGCAACTGGGTCCCTTCCACAGTCACTGAAGATACCTTAAAGGAATTCTTCACCATAGGATTTTTGCCAGGAAAAAATGTTATGTCTTACCGTGCACCCGACCCGGACGAGGAACGGCCTAATCCCAAAGACGGTGAAGTTATTGTCTTCTCTGACCACATGAATCGGGTTTTTTCACCACCCGACTCAAAGTTCTTCAGACACGTTGTTCATTTTTTCAAACTCCACCCTCAAGATCTTGGACCCAATTCCATATCCAACATCTGCAATTTCCAAGTTCTTTGTGAGGTGTATCTTCAAGAAGAGCCGACTGTGGAACTCTTCAAAGAGTACTTTTATCTGAACCGCCAGAATGAGTGTACCAATGGCCCTAGCTTGGAACTTGGTGGAATCTCAATTCAACGCCGACAGGGCGCCATCTTTCCCTTAATAGTCTTACCGAGTCATCCCAAAGATTGGAATCAGACCTGGTTCTATTGCCAAGATACGTCTCCAGCCAATGAAAAACCATTGCCGGGTTATCACGCAGAGCATCTGGATTCCAAGTTTGTGCTCCCTGAGAAGCTTACTATTGCTGAACACAAGAAGCTTATTCCATCTATTAAAATGATCAATGCCTTACTGGGAGTGGCTTAACCGGAGTTGATTTGATCCGTTGCTAGATCTCGTGGCGGGTCATTCCTCTAAGTCGCCGATCCAAATTGATCTATGAATATGGCGGAGGCCGAGATGACTCTCTGCGTTACAACTCGGTACAACTAACTAAAGAAGACATTATTTCAAAGTCAACCATCCTTGTGAACGGCAAGTATGAGGACTGCAGTAAGGTTGGGTTAAACTCCTTCTGTAAACTTAACCCGGCACCAGAGGTGAGAAACCCCTGACCTCTTTCTCTTTTTTGTTTTCCTCAGTAGTTTTAAATACTTGCATGACCTTTTATACTGTTTATTTGTTTATAGGCCAAATCTGACTTCTGGAAAGCCAAGTATCACCATGAAGCTTCCAAGAAGGCTAGAGCCGCCGCCATAGCCACCAGGAAGATGACCCGGAGGTCCAAGAAGAAAAGGAGCACTGCTTCGGACCTATTAAAGTTTGACGATGATTCTGATTCGGAGGTAGCCCTTGACTCCCTTGGCCAGTTTTTTAATAACCTTATTGACACTGACTATTGCCAGGACGACACGGGGGCCAGTCTGGTCGTAGAAGAAGAGGTAACTATTTCCTCCGACTCAGCCCATTTGCCAAGACAGAAACTTTGACTGGTAACCAGGAAAGTGAGGTTTTCACACCCTTTGGCTTATTTTGACCCTCATTTTCTTTTGAAAAAGCAGCAACATGAGAGCCGCCGTCAGGCCCGGAATAATGACGACGATGAACCGCCTTCAGTTTTACAACAAACTCCTCGAAAACGCCAGAATGAGGTTTCTTTCATCTTCATTTGTTGCTTTCATTGATGAATCTATTCCCTTGCCTCACTGACTTTATTTTACCTTTTACAGGAGGTTTCTCGCTCTTCTAGCAACTCGTCTCAAACTCAGTTTCCGGCTTTCAAAACTGCTTTTGGGTAAGGAACAATTAGCTTTCCTCTGTATCTTTTAAAAACTGCATTCTTATACTAACTGTCTCATAAAACTTTTCTTAGCGGCCAAGCCAAATCCAAGAAGGCCAAGGTAATTAAGCCGTTAGAAGACCCGGAGGTTCCTGCACCTGAGCCGGCCATGCCAACTCCTCCCTCTGAAATAGAAGCACCTGAAGACCCGGCTGTTCATACTCAATTGGATCCTCCTGAGTTGTTAGCTGATGCGATCACCCTTAATCCGTCTATCACTGAACCATCTAGTTTAGCTAACCCACCAACAACTTTAGATACTAACGTGTTGATTACTGGTAGCCGATTTGTTGAACCGGGGACTCCCACTATGTTAGCCCGGCACACTGCTAAACAAGAAGCCTTAGAGAAGCAGAAAGTGCGCTTTGATATCTCTCACTACACTCATCTGAATGCTAGTGACATACTGTCTGGCTATATCAGTCATGTTCATTACAGCCGTGAGTCGGAAATTGAGATGGTCAAGCAATTGCAGCTAAAATATGAGGTATGTTCTCCGATTCACTTATACTATGCCAGCCCCCAAGTCTTCAGATGATGAACCTGAATGATCTGTAGACTTTACGATATAGATTGATGCTTTCTCTCTAAGTTTTTCAAAAATCCAACAAAGTAGTGTAAACTTCACCTATAGTCCCCAAGGGCCGGCTCAATTTATCATAAATGAACTGATACTTAACTTCATAACTGTTTTTTACTAGTCCCAATAAGTATTGCAATCCCGCTTAATCTTGAGAAACTTTCTGAATATCATGTATTAGCCCCAAAGTGCCAAATGATGTTACTTTGTAAAGCACTTGGGACTTGAAACATATAAGAGTCATAAAGAATTGCTTTGGCAGACATTAGCCCCCAAGTGTCAAGTGGTATTGTGGTGCATAGAACTTGAGACTTGAACCCTAATAATTTTTAGTTTAAGCCTTGATACATCTGTGTATGTTTTGTAGAATGCCCTCTCTGAATTGAGCTCCCAGTTAACTGAAGCAAAGACCCGGCTGACAGATCAAGAGGCAGAAATCAAGACTGCTGACTCTAAACTCCAATTGAGTCTTTCTAAGATAGAAAAATTGAAGACCAGCTTGACTGCAAAGAAGAAATCCTGGGCCGAAGAAAAGACATTTCTAATACAACATGCTGAAATAGCTGAAGAGGCTCTTGAGGAGGTTACCACGGAGCTCACCGGTTTAAAGAACTGGGTGTCTCAAATGGTTTACGCCATCTTGGGTAAGTTATCTGTATTAATCACTTATACCTTCTTTTAACCCAGAATATAAGCCGCCTGCTGAGCCTTTGTTAAAAAAACACTTGCAGGTCCATGAAGCAAAAATCTGAGCCAAGACAGTGTGACCAAACTGAAGGCAGTTTATACCTTGGTAGAGCAATTGTATACTGGCACTCAACGAGCACTTGCCACCATCTCCCCTACCAACCAAGGACCCAATCGGTTGAGCGATGTCTTGAAGAAGTTGTCAATCTTACCCGCTAGGTTTCAAGAGGTCAAACTATCCTGTGCCAGAGCCGGAGCCTTGACTGCCCTGAGCCGCTCCAAAGCCTGGGTGCCAGATCTAGATCCAGCAGATGTAGCTAAGGGGTACCCTACCGTGAAGGAAGATAGGACTCTATTCGAGCAGGATGACTTCATTGCCTGCATGAGGAGAGTTCGACCTCAAGCTACCATTCTTGGAGATGAGACCAACATTGATAAATATCAGCCGTGTTTTGATTTGGAGAATAAGAAGATGGCGACTCCCTCTTATAAGGTGACAGATCTTATCCCACCGGTTCGTCAACATACTTTTGCTCCGGAAGTTGATCCGGCCGGCCTGATTGATGATGAAGCAGAGTTCATTGCCCTGAACGGCTTTGACTGGTCCAATCCCAGCTTCTAATTAGTACAAGGAGGTGAACCTACGAGGGGAGAGTCATAACCATCTTGTGGGCTCTTTAAAGCCTTGTAATAGATTTAGCTTGAAACTGTATGTGTTGCTTATGCTATCACACACAAAATGTTGCATACTGCTCTTTGCCAGCACATCTGTGATGACATCTGCAATGTTTTCACTTTGCTCCTGCAAAAAGTGAAAGAGTTGGCCTGGCGGTTTAACACCGGACGGGTCAAAAAACACCCGGTATATGTCTTTATGAATTGTCATATTGGAAAAGATAAACAAGGCTGAAAAGAAACCTGTTTGTGAACAACACTGTCATACCTGTGTTTCTGGACTGAAAAGAAACCTGTTTGTGAACAACACTGTCATACATGTGTTTCTGGACTGCCGGTTTTCATGATCCAATCTTTTGGAGAAGTCAATGCTTCCATATTCCTGATGACTATCATGCCTTGGCGGCTTATTGTCAAATAGTCAAATCGGCTTAATTAAAAACCATACTGACAATTTAGATTTGAGACAATAAAAACCAATAAGATAGCCGATTTCAAACAACATAAATTTTGGGGGTTTCTGATTCGAATACGATCAGTAAACCGGACCGAAGGGGTTAAGCTAAGATTCGAATACGATCATATAGCCCCCAGTGGTTTTGGCGTTGCGCCGATAAAGAGGGTACCGACAGCTATGTTCTCTTTGGTTCGAATACGACCTATGTTTGAATAGGAAGCCCCCAAATGACCTTGAGAGGTTTTTAACGACCCTGATTTGAATACAATCCAAGTCGGACTGAAAAGGGGTTAAGCTATGATTCGGATACGCTCAAGAAGCCCCCTATTGAGTTTGGCTTTGAGCCGATCAAGAGGGTTATGACAGCTATGTTCTCTTTGGTTCGAATACGACCTATGTTTGAACAGGAAGCCCCCAAGTGATCATGTGGTTTACAGCTAGATTCGAATATTATCATAAGTCGGACCAAAAAGGTTAAACTAGATTCAGATATGATCAGCTCCTTAATAGTCATTTAAATAATGAAAATAGTAAAGATATATGATCATTGAAGAGGAAAAAGACAGAGGTCCTGCTTTATTATTTATCATAATATATACAACGTCAAAGTATGTACATGACGAGAGCTGGTAGCTCAGGTGTAGTATGGCCGAAGCTGAGCAATGTTCCATGGCCGGTGGGTCTCCTCCTCCGACTTACGTGAGTCTTTGTGCTCTCGAACGTCAATGAGGTAATATGACCCATTGTTTAAATTCTTGCTGACCACAAAGGGTCCTTCCCAAGGCGGGGATAGTTTGTGTGCATCCGACATATCCTGGACGAGCCGGAGCACCAGGTCACCTTCTTGAAAGGTCCTGGACTTAACCCGGCGGCTGTGATAACGGCGTGGGTCCTGTTGATAAATTGCTGATCGAGCCGCCACCAAGTCTCTCTCCTCATCTAACAAGTCAAGTGCATCCTATCCAGCTTGTTCATTATTAGCTTCAACGTAAGCCACCACACGAGGCGAGTCATGACGGATGTCACTAGGAAGCACCACCTCCACTCCATAAACCATGAAGAAAGGTGTATAACCTATGGACCTGTTAGGAGTGGTATTGATACTCCACAACACCGAGGGTAATTACTCTACCCAACAACCCAGTGTCCGTTGTAAGGGAACCATAAGCTGGGGCTTGAGACCATTTAAGATTTCCTGATTTGCTCTTTCAGCCCGACCATTAGACTGAGGGTGAGCTATGGAAGACACATCAAGCCGGATGTGCTCTCGTTGACAAAACTCCTCCATAGCACCTTGGGACAAATTAGTGCCATTGTGAGTGATAATGTTGTGTGGAAAACCAAAGCGAAAAATCACCCTTTTCATGAACTGAACCGCCGTGGCTACATCACACTTACTCACTGGTTCTGCCTCAGCCCATTTTGTGAACTTGTCAACTGCCACTAAAAGATGCATATTTTTATCCTTGGACCTTTTGAAAGGTCCAACCATGTCCAGCCCCCAAACTGCAAACGGCGAAGTGATTGGAATCATCCGCAACTCTTGAGCCGGTACATGCGCTCGTCGTGCAAATTTTTGACATCCATCACACCTACTGACCAGATCCTCTGCATCAGCGTGAGCCGTTAACCAGTAAAAACCATGATGAAAAGCTTTTGCCACAAGAGATTTTGACCCGGCGTGATGACCACAATCCCCTTCATGGATCTCACGAAGTATTTCTTGACCTTCTTCAGGAGAAACACAACACTGAAACGCTCCGGTGATGCTGCAATGATATAACTATCCGTCAAAAATCATCATTGACTTGGACCGCCGGGTTATCTGTCGGGCCAGGGTTTCGTCCTCTGGTAACTCGCCCAGGGTCATGTAAGCCAGGAACGGTACTGTCCAATCTGGAATAACATGAATAGCCGCCACTAACTGTGCCTCCGGGTCAGGAATGGCCAAATTTTCCTCTGTAGGCAACTTAACAGACGGGTTATGTAAAACATCCAAAAAGGTGTTAGGTGGTACCGGCTTACGCTGAGATCCCAACCGTCTTAAGGCATCGGCCGCTTTGTTCTTTCTACGGTCAATGTGTTCCACTTGATAACCCTTAAAATGCCCTGCAACAGCGTCGACCTCGCGGCGATAAGCTGCCATGAGAGGATCCTTGGAATCCCACTTGCCTGACACCTGTTGAGCCACCAAATCTGAATCGCCAAGGCACCGGACCCGGCTTAGACTCATCTCTTTAGCTATTCGAAGACCGTGGAGCAAGGCTTCATATTCTGCTACATTGTTAGTATAAGGAAACATCAATCGCAACACATAACAAAACTTGTCCCCTCGAGGAGAAGTTAGAACAACTCTAGCCCCCGAGCCTTCCAACTGTCTGGACCCATCAAAATGAATCGTCCAATATGTGTTGTCTGGTTTCTCCTCTAGCATCTGCAACTCTGTCCAGTCGTTAATGAAGTCAACTAGCACTTGAGATTTGATCGCAGTACGTGGCATATACTTCAAACCATTAGACCCAAGTTAAATAGCCCACTTGGCGACTCGTCCTGTGGCTTCTCTATTTTGAATGATGTCTCCTAGAGGAGCAGAGCTAACCACAGTGATTGGGTGACCCTGAAAGTAATGTTTGAGCTTCCGGCTTGCCATGAACACCCCATAAACGAGCTTCTGCCAATGTGGATATCTTTGTTTAGATTCAATCAGCACCTCACTTACGTAGTAAACCGGCCGTTGGACCGGATGTTCTTTGCCAGCCTCCTTGCGCTCCACAACAATGGCCACACTGACAGCACATGAGTTAGCAGCTACATATAACAATAATGGCTCTTTCTCAACCGGAGCAGCAAGAACCGGCGGCTCAGCGACCTGTTTCTTCAGATCCTCAAAAGCAGAGTTAGCAGCATCACTTCAAACAAAGTCATCCGCCTTTTTCATCATTTGATACAAAGGCATCGCCTTCTCCCCTAACCGGCTTATGAACCAGCTTAAGGCGGCGACGCGACCCGCCAAACGCTGAACGTCATTGATGCACACCGGTTTTGCCAGAGATGTAATTGCCTTAATTTTCTCCGGATTAGCCTCAATACCTCTATTAGACACCAAAAAACCCAAAAGTTTGCCAGCTGGGACTCCAAAAAGACATTTGGCCGGGTTAAGCATCATCTTGTAGACCCGGAGGTTCTCAAAGGTCTCCTTCAGATCAGTTACCAAGGTTTCCTTCTCTCTGGATTTCACCACTATGTCATCCACATAAGCATGAACGTTACGCCCACTCTGACTGTGAAGACAATTCTGTACATATCATTGATAAGTCGCCTAGGCACTTTTTAGTCCAAAAGGCATAGACACATAGCAGAAAGCTCCAAACGGAGTGATGAAAGCCGTCTTCTCCTGGTCCTTAACTGCCATCTTGATCTGATGATAACCTGAATATGCATCCAGAAAACTCAAACGCTCGCAACCCGCCGTAGCATCAATGATCTGATCAATACGAGGGAGAGCAAAAGGATCGGCCGGACAAGCCTTGTTCAAATCGGTGTAATCCACACACATACACTAGGTGCCATTCTTCTTGAGTACAAGCACCGGGTTAGCCAACCACTCTGGGTGAAAAACTTCAGCAATGAACCCGGCCACCAAGAGCTGGGCCACCTCTTCTCCAATGGCCTTGCGCCTTTCCTCGTTAAACCGTCGAAGAAACTGCCTGACCAGCTTGAACTTAGGATCAATATTAAGAGTGTGCTCAGCGAGTTCTCTCGGGACACCCAGCATGTCAGAAGGTTTCCATGCAAAGATGTCCCGGTTCTCACGGATGAACTCGATGATCGTGCTTTCCTATTTTGGATCCAAGTTGGCACTGATGATGAACTGTTTGGATGAGTCGCTAGGCACAAAATCAACCATCTTGGTGTCGCCAACTGACTTAAATTTCAACACCGGTTCATGCTCCGTAGTTGGCTTCTTCAAAGACATCATGTCTGTCGGGTCAACATTATCTTTATAAAACTTTAACTCCTGTGTCGCACAAACAGACTAAGCATAAGCGGCATCAGCTTCTTCACATTCCAGGGCTATTTTCTGGCTTCCATGTACTGTGATGGTGTCTTTATAACCCGTCATCTTAAGATGCAGATACACATAACATGGCCGAGCCATGAACTTGGCATAAGCCGGCCATCCAAACAGAGCATGATATGGGCTTTTGATCTTAACCACCTCAAAAGTTAACTTCTCAGCCCTGGAATCATATTCATCCCCACAGGCTACTTCCAGTTCAATCTTACCAACTGGGTATGACGACTTACTAGGCACAACACCATGAAAAACAGTGTTGGATTGTTTAAGACTCTTATCAGTCAACCCCATCCAACGAAACGTCTCATAATAGAGGATGTTGATGCTACTGCCTCCATCCATGAGCACCTTAGTGAACTTATATCCACCCACCTGAGGTGCCACCACCAAGGCCAAGTGACCCGGATTATTAACCCGGGGAGGGTGATCTTCCCTACTCCACACAATAGGTTGTTCTGACCACCTCAAGTAACATAGAATTGCCGGCTCAACAACATTGACAGCCCTCTTATGAAGCTTCTGGTCCCTTTTGCATAAACTAGTGGTAAATACATGGTACTGCCCACTATTCAACTATTTTGGATTACTCTGATACCCGGACTGTTGCTGCTGATTACTTTGGCCGGGTTGCTGATTATAGCCACCCTGGTTACCCGGATGGGCCTGACCATGAAAACCGCTCCCGCCTGAACCGGCGCCCGGGCCATGAAAACCGCCTCCGCCTGAACCGCCGCTAGGTCCATGGCTACCACCAAACATGTTGGAATTTTTAAATGCCTTCATGATCGTACAATCCTTCCACAGATGGGTAGCTGGCTTCTCCCGGGTGCCGTGTCTTGGACAAGGTTCATTCAGTAGTTGTTCGAGGGTGGGACCTGACCCGCCTGACCGAGGAGGTGGCCTACCCTTGCGCCGTTTGTTGTTGCCCTGTGTATTGGTGTTAGCTACAAACTCGTCAGCCTTACGTTTATTACCTCCTTGATTCACTGGGTTATGCTGGTGACCCTTGTCGTTGCCGTTCTTATTTCCCTTCCCTGTTTTTTCTTAATCAGACACGGGATCCTTGATACTATCAGAATCATCATATTTGACCAGGGCCGCCATCAACTGGCCCATGTTATTACAGTCATGCTTGAGCCGCCCCACCTTCTGTTTCAGAGGCTCAAAATGGCATTTTTTTCTCCAACATTAAGACCGCAGAGCCGACATCCATCTTATGAGATGAATGTATTATCTCCTTGACCCGGCGCACCCAATGGGTCGTGGACTCACCTTCCTCTTGCTTACAATTAGTCAGGTCCACAATTGACATAGGTTGTTTACATGTATCCTTAAAGTTCTGAATGAACCAGGCTTTTAACTCCGCCCATGAGCTGATGGAATTGGGCGGCAACCCTTTCAACCAAGTGTGAGCCGTTCCATCCAACATCATAGAGAAATACTTAGCCATTGCTGCATAGCTGACCTCCAATGGATCCATCGCCATCTCATAACTTTCAATCCATGCCCTAGGCTGCAAGTCAGCCGTGTAATTAGGCACCGTACGAGGCCCCTTAAAGTCTTTTGGCAAGCGCTCATTACGTATAGCCAGCACCAGGCAAGGGACACCTCCTGTTCTTGTGGCTACTCCTGCCTCAACAGAGGTTGCCGGATAAACCGGAAAAGCTTGATGAGCCGCCTGTTCAGCTGCCAGTTGAACCGCCCGCTCAGCCTCTTGACGGATTTTCTCCTGATCCGCCAAGTTAAGGGCTCCACCCTGCGCCGGCTCATGCCTGCGTGGTTGGTTATGGCCTTGAGCGTTGCTCGACATAGCGGCTGAGTCCATGTGCCTGCTATAACTCAGGCTCCTGCTTGGGCGAGGGGTTGAATGGATTCTATCACGACTGTAAGAGTACGCATCCTGCTGCGCCAGAGCCGTCTAAAGAAGTTCTCTCAGCCTTCGTGTTTCAATTGCTGTCGGAGAGTCGCCTTCCATCGGGAGAGCCGCCAAACGAGCCGACGCAGCAATGATATTCTTCAAAGGGTTAGAAAAGTGACCCGTTGGTATCGATGTGTAATGAGGCGGAGCGGTATTCATACGAGATGGATCCATGGCCCGTGGTTGAACTGGCCGCCCAGCCCCAGGTGACGTGATCCGGTTTGCCTCCGGCGGGTTATTTGGACCAGCCCCGGGTGTGTGGAAAAGGTTCCTAGGATCGTACGTAAGAGGCAGACATGGCTAAGTTTTCTGGTGCCTTCTCCTCATGACCTCGTTTGACGCGTTCAGATCCACCGAGAGCTGGAAAGTCTCCGCTTGAAGCTGCTGAGCACGAGCATCCAAAGTCGCCCACTCCGCGGCCATCCTGACCTATTCTGCTGCTAAATTTTCCTTGTCTTGTGCCATCTCTTCGCATAGCCGTGCCACGTCCGCGTCATGCTGAGCTTTATCCGCCGGCTCCACTACAGTAGTCAACAGAGCCGTCAACTTATCCATGAGGTCCATTAGCATCTGAGCGGGTGGGGGGGGTCTCCTGACCCGGTCGCTGCCGACCCGATGGTTATTGTTGCCGCAGCCATAGAGTTCTGCCCGGGTTGAGTGCCAGCCATGAAAACTCTGGCTCGATTTGGCGGCTCATAGAGGTCCGGAATACTGCTGCCATCGGAACAGCCCCCAAGCACGCCATCTTGTAGTTGATACAAAGAATCTGTCTCGCCTGAGGACGACTCACCGTCAGAACAGATGGCCATCTCACCGCCGTCCAGTGATCCTTCAGAGAACTCACCTCCATGGATGCAACCCACGAAGGCATGCTTTACGGCAGGTTGGGCCCGGGCAAATCTCGCGCGCTGAGCCTTCTCGATGAGGTTGGTGCAGACATCCGGCTCAGGGCCTGACTCGCCGATCCGAGCGATAAAGACATGGATTCCGCCAAAGGGGACCTGGTACCCGTACTCAATTGAGCCGGCCTCGGGGCCCCAGCCTTCGTCGTTGATGTAGAGCTTGTTGCGATGACTCTTGGTCATTCGGCCCACAGCGTATCCCTTGAGCCCTTCGAAGTTGCCCTTCAAGAACTCAAATCCACCGTGCGCTGGCCCCACGGTGGGTGCCAACTATCGTGGAATTGTCACGGAAGATGTCCCAGCAAAAGGACTTAGTCATAGGGCCATCGCAACTAGAAAGCTTAAAGGGGTTAATCGGGACAAAGGACACGAGAGGTTTATACTAGTTCAGCCCCTTTCGATGGAGGTAAAAGCCTACATCTAGTTGTGTTGGAATTGCTGGGATTTCATTGACCAGGGAGCGAATCCGCTTTGCCTGGCTTCGAGTTCTTGTTTCTTTCCCTAAGCCGCCGCCGGGTTGTCCCCTTATTTACACGGGTTGACGCTTGGCGGCCTACAGAGTCCCAGCCGGCTCATAAAACGTGTCCAGCTCGGTGACTTCTTTGCATGACTTTCTTTACAAGTCTTTGTTTACATACGACGGTTTACAATATTGGGCCTTAAGCTGCCTCTGGGCTTAGGCCTTCTACAAGTTTTTAATAAACCATCACCTTGAATATTACTGGGCTTCTTTTGTAACCCGCCATTGGGGTTGACCCGACCCCTCCTGGGCGGGTCATACCTGGTAGCTATATCCCCAACAGGTGCCATCTTCAAACTGGCTTGGTAGCTATTGTTGTATGAGAAATCCACATAGGGAAAATTGTCATCCCGACTAGATTCATAATCTAGCGCACAAGCTCTCAACATGTCCTCCAAAATCTGATTGACTCTCTCGGTTTGTCTATCTGTCTGCGGATAAAATGCTGTACTGAACTCTAGCCTGGTACCCAAGGTCTGGTGCAGCTGGTGCCAAAACTTTGAAGTAAATTGTGTTCCTCTATCTGATACGATGGTCCTCGGAACTCCATGCAGACATACGATCCTGATCATATATATCTTGGCCAACTTTGTACTTGTATAAGTGGTTTTCATTGGGATAAAGTGAGCTACTTTGGTCAAGCGATCCACTACTACCCAAATAGAATCGTATCCCGATCGGGTCGTTGGTAATCCGGTGATGAAATCCATGCCAAGCTTATCCCACTTCCATTCGGGTATCGACATAGGCTGCAGTAATCCTACTGGCTTCTGATGTTCTGCCTTCACTCTCTGTCATAGATCACATACGGCTACACACTCGGCAATGTCCTTCTTCATACCAGTCCACCAGAAACGCTCCTTCAAATCCAAATACATCTTGGTGTTTCCGGGGTGTATCAAGTATGGTGAGTCGTGAGCTTCCTGAAGTATCAACTTCCTGATCTCTGCATTACTGGGCACGTAAACACGGTCCTCAAACCACAAGGTGGCGTGCTCATCCTCATGAAAACCTTTGGCCTTTCCTTCACTCATCTTCTCCTTTATCTCAGCAATTTCCTTATCATCCTTCTGAGCTTCTCGAATTTTTCCCAATAATGTCCACTGAACTTCCATTGTTGTAACAAAACCTCTAGGGACTATCTACAAACTAAGCTCCCTGAGATCTTCAGCTAACTCCTTTGGCAATCCTCCGCTCACGAGGGTATTGGCGTAACTTTTCCGGCTCAAAGCTTCTGCTACGACACTGGCCTTTCCTGGGTGATAGTGCAACTTCATATCATAATCCTTTATGAGCTGCAACCATCTCCTTTTCCTGAGACTTAACTCCTTCTGTGTGAAATTGTACTTCAAACTCTTATGGTCCGTCTACACATCACAATGGTTTCCAATAAGAAAATGTCTCCAGGTCTTGAGTGCATGCACTACAACTACTAACTCCAAATCATGCAGTCGAAGCTGACATGAGGCATACGAAACAACTCTTTCGTCGTGCATAAGTACTCCTCCAAGTCCTAAACGAGATGTGATGTAGGATAGGGACCCTAATCGCCCGATCTTTAACGAAAGGAGCGGAATCCCGCGATGAACACGAAGAACACAAAGGGGAAAATGAGGGAAACACAAGGGAAATAGGAGAGGAACACTCAAACCAACAAGATAGTCACACAAGTGCTAGATCCTCGAATACATAAAGTAAGATACACGATCCATGATCAACTACGGACGATACACGGTAACCGGTCTTCTCCGTGAGGAGGTCTTGATGTTCTTCCCTAAAGAGGGGTGTTGAATCCGCTTGGGGAATCTTCTCCGAGGAGGTGTGATCTCCGAGGCGAAGGTAACCAAGTGGATGAGCAAAGCTCTCACACAAACATGAGCTATCTCTTTGCTAACCCTAAACCGTAGGTAGGAGAAGAGTACTTATAGTCTAAGTGACGAAAGGGTACACGGGCCTCGTCCCAAGTCGCTGCGCGCAGGCAGGGCCGGAAGTTCCGGGCGCCGGAGGTTTCGGGGAGGGTCCAGCCTAACCAAAGAGTTGGCGCGGGTGGAGCTGGGTTGGCATCCGGGGGCCGGAAGGTCCGGGCTGGCCGGAGGTTCCGGGTGCCGGAAGGTCTGGGACGGGTTCTAGGCTAACCAGAGAGTTGGCATGCCTGGGCTGGTCGAAGACATCGGAGGCCGGAAGCTCCGGGTCGGCCAGAGGGTCCAGAGGTTCCGGGCGGTCCAGAGTGTTGACGCCTGTCTCTTCTTCTACAGCCCTCGACTCCGTGTCTTGAGCGTTGTACCTGATCACACATAGCATCTCAGACATAGGCAGTAGCCATGTCTCACTTGAAGGGGAGGGAAACTCAAGTAGGAGTCATGTCACCTCGGATTGAATAGCACGCGCCCTACCTCTTGTCATGGGCCCACTTGGAGCTTGGATAGTTGAGGTGGTGTCCATGGGGATGATCGTGGGATGCTCCGCATCATCTCCCCTCCCTTGGGGAAGATCCGTCCTTGGATCGAATTCTTCATCACTATGGAAGGGAGAGAGATCTTTGACGTTGAAGATGTCGCTCACGTTGTACTTGTCGCGTGGGAGGTCGATCTTGTAAGTGTTGTCGTTGTAGCGTGCAAGCACCTTGAAGGGTCCATCCGCTCGAGGTCGAAGCTTGGACTTGCGTTCTTGTGGAAAGTGGTCCTTGCAAAGGTGTAGCCACACGAGATCACCAGTGTTGAAGACCATAGCTTGCTTGTTGAAGTTAAGCTTGGTCGCAAGGCGTTGAACTTGGCGCTCGATGGTGTTTCTTGTATCTTCATGCACCTTCTTGAGATGTGTCACATGCGCACTTGCATCCAAATTGATGCGCTCTTGGAGTGGTATTGGAAGAATGTCCAATGGTGACAATGGGTTGAATCCGTAGACAACCTCGAAGGGGGACTTGCCGGTTGTTGAGTGTCTTGCCCGATTGTAGGCGAACTCGGCGATAGGTAGGCACTCCTCCCACTCCTTGATGTTCTTCTTGATGAGTACTCGAAGTAGAGTGGAGAGTGTGCGGTTGGTCACCTCCGTTTGGCCGTCGGTTTGAGGATGGTAAGCCATGGAGAAGAGTAGCTTGATTCCGAGCTTGGCGCATAGGGTCTTCCAAAAGTAGCTAAGGAACTTGACGTCGCGGTCCGAGACGATAGTCTTTGGCAAACCATGTAGACGCAATATTTCCCTACAAAAGAGATTAGCAACATGTGAAGCATCGTCTATCTTGTTGCAAGGAATGAAATGTGACATTTTAGAGAAATGGTCCACGGCGACAAATATGGAATCTTTCCCATTTCGAGTCCTAGGCAAACCAAGTACAAAGTCCATGCTAATGTCTTCCCATGGTTGGTATGTAATTGGTAGAGGCATATAGAGGCCATGAGATTGAGCTTTGGACTTAGCTTTGCGACATGTAGAGCATCGGTTGGTGAAACGATTGATGTCCCGAAACATCTTGGCCCAAAAGTAGTTCTTTGAGAACGTGGCGAACGTCTTGTCGCATCTGAAATGTCCCATTAAGCCTCCTCCATGAGATTCCTGCAAAAGCAACAAATGAAGAGAAGACTCGGCAATGCAAAGTTTCTTAGCTCGCATAAGATATCCATTTTTGATGTAATAGCGTTCCCAAGAGGTGTGCGACAAACACTTGGCATAAGGAGTAGCAAAAGTTCCATCATGCTCATACAAGTCTTTGATATGCTCGAACCCAATGACATCTAACTCAAGTTGTGTAACAAGCATGCATATGCGGGAAAGAGCATCCGCTACGATGTTTTCTTTACCCTTGATGTACTTGATGACATAAGGAAAAGACTCAATAAATTCACTCCACTTAGCATGATGCTTGTTCAACTTGGTTTGACCCTTAAGATACTTGAGAGTCTCATGATAGGTATGAATGATAAACTCATGGGGACGAAGGTAATGTTCCAATTCATGCAAAACGCGGACTAAAGCATATAGCTCTTTGTCATAGATGGGGTAATTGAGTTGCGCTCCGGAAAGTTTCTCACTAAAGTAAGCTATGGGGCGCTTCTCTTGTGTTAACACACCTCCTATGTCATTACCACTAGCATCACAATGAATCTCAAAAGGCTTGTCAAAGTTGGGTAAAGCAAGCACGGGAGCATGAGTAAGAAAATTCTTAAGCTCATTGAATGCGGTATCTTGGGATGGTCCCCAAAAAAGGCGCATTCTTCTTGCTCAAAGCATGTAAAGGCGAATCAATGGTGCTAAAATCCTTCACAATGCGACGATAGAAACCCGCAAGGCCAAGAAAACTACGCACTTGATGCAAGTTGGTTGGTTGCGGCCAAGTCTTAATAGCATTGATCTTGGACTCATCAACATGAACACCCTTAGAAGAAACAACAAAACACAAGAAATCAACACCAAAAAGGCATTTCTCCATATTAGCATAGAGGCACTCTTTTCTAAGAATTTGCAAAATGGTGCGGACATGGGTGACATGCTCTTTTATAGATTTGCTAAACACAAGAATGTCATCAAAGTAAACCACAACAAATATACCAATGTAAGGGCGAAAGACATGATTCATAAGGCGCATAAAAGTGCCCGGTGCTTCCGAGAGACCCATAGGCATGACTAACCACTCATACAAACCAAACTTGGTTTTGAAGGCGGTTTTCCATTCATCACCTTCTTGTATGCGGATTTGATAGTAACCACTCTTAAGATCAATTTTGGAAAATATAGTGGCACCACTAAGTTCATCTAGCATATCATCTAGGCGTGGAATGGGATACCTATGGCGAACGGTGATAGCATTGATAGGTCTACAATCGGAGCACATGCAAAAGCTACTGTCACGTTTTGGCACAAGAATGACCGGTACGGCACAAGGGCTCAAACTTTCACGCACATGCCCATGGTCTATGAGATGCTTTACTTGCCTTTCTATTTCTTTGGTTCCTTCATGGTTGACGTTCTAGGGAGCTTTGTTCGGAAGTGGTGCTGCGGGGATGAGGTCGATGCGGTGCTCAATGCCTCGGAGTGGAGGTAGTCTCAGAGGTAGCTCGTCGGGGAAATCGTCATGAAATTCATGCAAAAGAGAAGACAACAATAGAGGAAGAGTGTGAGAAGTGTTAGTTTGTGGTGCATTGTCCTTGCACACAAGGACGTAGTGTAGGACACTAGATGGGTTCTCACACACTCCTCTTATCTCACTTTTGGTGGCAAATAGGACTAAGTTCTTCTTTTCGCTCATCGTGGAGGTGTTCGATTTGGGCTTGTGGCGCTCACTCTCTTTTTGGTGGCTCGCTCTCTCACTATTCTCTCCATGATGGGTGGCTTGGTTGTCGGCGATCACTTGACTTGGGGACATGGGACAAAGTACATACTCCTTGCCCTTCATCTTGAAGATGTAGTGGTTCGTTCGGCCGTTGTGGATGACTCCTCTATCAAATTGCCATGGGCGTCCTAGGAGAAGATGACAAACGGTCATTGGAACGACGTTGCACTCCAAGGTGTCTTCGTAGGCACCAATTTTGAAGGAGACTTGTACTCGGTGCTCGACTTGGATGGTGCCGGAGTCGCTAAGCCATTGCACTTTGTATGGATGGGGATGCTTCGTCTTGGGTAATTGAAGCTTGGAGCAAAGTTCTTCGCTTGCGAGATTATGACAACTTCCTCCATCGATGATGACCTTGACAGATCGTCCATTGATGTCGGCCTTGGTGTGGAATATGTGGCATCATTGGTCTTCTTCTTGGTGATGTTGGAGAGTCAAAACCTTGGAGACAACAAGGGCAGGACATGAATCTTCATCGCAAAAGACGTGTTCTTCTTCATTGTTCACTTGGTGGTGCATGGCGACTTGCTCAAGGTCTTCCATTTCGCCTTGAAGTTCTCGGTTTGAAGTTGCTTGTAGGAGGAGGATGACAGTTGACGAAGTTTTCTTGGAACTCGACTTGTCGATGGTGCTAGTAGAAGGCTTGGTAGTCGGTTTTGGAGACGTTGAAGCTTGGTTGTTGGAGAAGCCGTATGACTTGGATGAGAACTTGGCATACTTGAAATCATCTTGCACTTGGCATTCCGCTTTGGTAGCTTGGTGCACTAGCTCGATGAGGTTCGAGTATGGTTGGAAGTTGGCGATCTTCTTGATGGGATGATTGAGTCCATTCAAGAAACGTGCCATTCTTTGTTCATCATCTTCCGTGACATTGGCTCGTATCATGGCAATCTCCATCTCCTTGTAGTACTCTTCAACGCTCTTGGTTCCTTACTTGAGTAGTTGGAGTTTCTTGAAGAGGTCGCGGTTGTAGTAGGTAGGTACGAAGCGTGCTCTCATGACATCCTTCATTTGCTCCCAAGTATGGATGGGTGGTTCACCTCTTGCCTCTCGGCGCTCTATGATTTGTTCCCACCAAATGAGCACATAGTCTTGTAACTCAAGGGATGCCATTGCGATCTTCTTCTCTTCTTCATAATTATGCAAACGGAAGATCTTATCAACTTTCAATGCCCATGAAAGGTACTCTTCGGGATCGTTGCTTCCATTGAACTTGGGCATGGTGAACTTGAGCTTGCCATAGCATTGCTCTTCGTTGTGTTGGGGTCGGGGATGATGACATCCATGTTGTTGATGATTGTTCAACTCGTGGTGCTCTTGGCGCGAAGGGTTGTCAACCTCGTGTTGCTCTTGTCGTGGAGGATCTCCATTGTCTTCATGATCTTGAGGAACTTGTTGTTCTTGGCGTGCGGAGGAGCTTGTCAAGCTCGAGGAGGAACTTGCCGGTGCACGCGAGCTTGATAAATCCTCTCACGGACTTCTTCGCGAAGTGCTTCGGCATGTTCACGAGCTTGTCGGCCTTGGTCCGCTACAACTCGACTTGAATCGAGTAGAGCTTGTTGTGCCTCAAGTGCGTGAGCATCACGGAGTTGTTCTTGACGTTGTGCCTCGGCATCTTGTGCATTTTGGTGTAGACGCGCGCGCTCTTCCTCTTCATGTTGGCGTTGTCGTTGCCGTTCTCGTGCTAGCGCAAAGGCTTCTTGGTTTTGACGTTGTCGGTGCTCTTGCGAGTCGGTGTCGCGTAGAGGATTGAGGCTTGCTTGATGCTCGTTGCACGTGGCACGATGAAGAGTGTTCGATGTCGGTGTACTTGAGCCGGAGAGGGCGAAGTCAGAGTGGCGACTTGAACAGCTCCTTCTTGAAGTTTTATGCAATTTGTAAGTGAGCTTCAATAATGTTGGAAAAGATTCGCAAGATGCAATGTAACAAGTAGACCAAGCATATAAGGTACACCGAAACACACACGCACAAAGATAAGTGGGGTTGGGTAACCAAGGATGAGACAAAATATGGAATCCACAAAAATGCTCTTGTTGCACAACACTAGAGAGACGCTAGCACGATTGCACAATAGGCGGATACAAGAACTTGTGCACAACCTACTTAGCAAAAATGCAACGACTTCTATCCCAAGTATGTTCTATGCAAGGTGTTCCGATGATATGATCCAAGATGATCTAGTATGACAATCTGAATGTTGTATGATGCTATGGTTCTTGCTTAAAAGCTCTTTGCTTATCTTTCCTTTTTGCTTAAAAGCTTGTTTGGCTCTTTGATGTTTGAGCTCTTTTCTCATGCAATGCTTGACGAACCAAGATAGCAATTGTGTATGTGGTAACAACTTTGTGACACAAGAGATGATACCAATATATGCAACAATGATGTATGTATGCTATGGGAAGTATGATCACTAATGTGCATAAGTCTCGTTGCTGGCAATACTCAATGGCTAGTCTCGATGGGTAAGCAACGCAAAGGAGTACGACTATGATGGCTATCAATGTAATGGCAAGAGTGATATGTCCAATACCAAGATGAGGTTACCATTCTTGCTTACGGTTGAAGGTTTCAAAAGGATGAGATTGTAGTCGTTGTCGTAGTGCACGGTCTTCAGTACGTTGGCGAAGATACTGCTGCACCGTGGACGGAGTTGTTGAAGTAGCAGAGATCGTCGAAGAAGTGCGAACTTTCTGTCTAAGCCGGAAGGTCCGGGCAAGACGGAAGGTCCGGGGGTCCGGAGGTTCCGGGGTGGCCGGAAGGTCCGGGCGTGGCCGAAAGTTCCGGTGGTCACGAAACTGGCAAGAACAGAGAATTGGGGATTGTGGATTTGGGTGGAAAAACTTGAGGAAAAACCCAAATCTGAAGGGGAAACGAAAAAAATTGGTGGAAAAGAAGGGTGGGGAAGCTAGATCTACGAGCCACATACAAAATTCACGGATCAAATCCAACAAAACTTCATCACACCAACAAATCACAAAAAAATTGGGGGGCTATTTTTGGTGGGAATTTTCGGATTAGGACGAAAAACAACAAAATTAGGCTAGAAACACAACAGGGAGGCTCCGAACTCATGATCAACGTGGCTCTAGATACCAAGATGATATAGGGTAGGGACCCTAATCGCCCAATCTTTCATGAAAGGAGCGGAATCCCGCGATGAACATGAAGAACACAAAGGGGAAAACGAGGGAAACACAAGGGAAATATGAGAGGAACACTCAAACCAACAAGATAGTCACACAAGTGCTAGATCCTCGAATACATAAAGTAACATACACGATTCACGGTCAACTAGGGATGATACACGGTAACCGGTCTTCTCCGTGAGGAGGTCTTGATGTTCTTCCCTAAAGAGGGGTCTTGAATCCGCTTGGGGAATCTTCTCTGAGGAGGTGCGATCTCCGAGGAGAAGGTAACCAAGTGGATGAGAAAAGCTGTCACACAAACATGAGCTATCTCTTTGCTAACCCTAAAACGCAGGTAGGAGAAGATATTTATAGTCTAAGTGATGAAAGGGTACACGGGCTTCGGCCCAAGTCGCTGCGCGCAGGCAGGGCCGGAAGTTCTGGGTGGGTGTGATTCCCCAAGACCAGAGCTTCAGATGCCTTCCAGGGTTTCCAAGATTCGTTGTGTGATTTGTTTTTACGTGTTGCATTCATCATTGCATCATTTGCATTGCATCATGTCATTTTTTTATCTCAACTAAATAAATGGCATGGATCTTTGATCCATTTAAATCGAGGGAATTCACATGGTGATTCTCTTCATAACATATCCTCTCGATATTAGGGAGCTATATTAAATATTCCATTTTCGGAATCACCCATATACACACTTGCAAATGTTTCCCATGCCTTTGTTATCACAACTCTTGGTCTCTAACTTTGCCATATATCCTTTCTTCATTTTCCGGAGCTCCACCTAAATTCTCAACATTTTTGGACACTCCTAAAACCTCGTCCCAGTTCAAACCCATTTGAATTAAATTCAAATGAGTTTGAATTCTTTTGTTCGATCTGGCTTTTTCTATTTTTCTCGGAACGAGCATATTTTTGTGAGTTCAAGAAATTAGCCCCATGCGCAAAATCCTTCCCTACCCCTCTTTTTCTTTTCCTCTCTCTATTTTTATTTTCTGCTAAAGAGATAAGTTCTAAAGAGAGAGAGAGAGAGAGAGGGAGAAGAAAGACCAGGCCCATCCTTTCCGTAGCCCAACCAGCCATCCGCCTCCCTAGGCGCATCTCTCCCTCTACTGGGCCGGCCTCCCAAGGCCCACTCCCCGTCTCACCCTAGCGCTCCCTCACCCGATCCCCTGCACCCCCTCCTCTCTATTCCCTTGCGCCGCCAGAGCCGATCCCCTTGATTCCCCTTGTCCTCCTCCCGAGCGCTCCCACACACAGGGTGTGCCCGATTCCCCTCGTTCTCCCTCCAGCGCCGCGCTGCGCCCGATCCTCCCCAGCGCTGCTTGGAGCCTTGCGCGTACCTTCTCCTCCTCCGCCTGAAGCATGCGTAGCCGCGTGCCCCTGCCATCCCCACTACCGCGCCTTACCTCTCCTCCGTGCCCGCGCGCTGCCCGGCGCCTCCTCCTCGAGTTCGTAGGGCGAATGTCGGCAACCTCCGCTGCTAACTGTCGTCCGCCGGCCTTCCCTAGGTGCTGGGCACCTCCTCTGCCCAACGACACCTCGTGACGCTCGCGAGGGACATCGTTGCGCCTCTGCCTTGTCTCTGTACTCCCCCGGCTCTGCTAGCTCCGTCACCGCCCCTGCTGGACTCGCTCAGGCAGGCTGCCGCTTCCTCCCCTACACCATCGCCATGGCCCCGTGTGCATGCTGCTGTTGCCTTGCCCCATGCATCCACCACTGCTACGAGCACAACATCCACAAGCCATGCTGCCTTCGGTTGCAGCGAGTTCGTTTTCTTCGGTTGGATACCGACGCCCGAACGACTACAAGGTGTAGCGCCATGTATCACCACCATCGACCGCGAAGGGCTTGGAGTCACCTCTCCGAACGAACGTGAACGACTACCGTCGCCATGGATCCGACAAGTACCCCTACAACAAGTGTACCTCTACCGCCGTCTTCGGAATCACTAAGAATGCCAAGTACCCCTTCGAGTTGACGAGACCGACAAGTTCGAAGAAACCAAGTACCTCTTCGAAACGACCCAGTAGAAATACCATCGACCCTCGAAGACCGTTTTGGGTTTCACCAAGTACCGCTGCCGATGACTCGAACATCTATGAAAACGTGTTCCACTACCGTCCCGATGGTCGCCGATGAACGATAGAACGACTACTTATACCGCCGTCGCCGTGAACATCCACCTCCACTACCGTCGCTGGGATCGTGAGAACCTCTACCGACGACCTCGGAACGTGTACGACGACCGTTGTCGAAGACTCGTACCTCTATCGCTTCCCGAACATGTACCGCTACTTCCACGATGATCGTGAACGACCACTTCCTCTACTTTGCACCGAACCCGACCCGTCCCGAAACGCATGCTTTGAAGGTATAATCGCCGAGGCGATGACCCGTGGTCGAATGAATGTGATGTTTGAAATGCTCGCGTTTGCACCGTGCCCGACGTGTTTCTTGCATGTTCCCCATTGCCATGCCATCGTCCTGTGGGAACCCGGTAGTCGCGAGCACCCCACCATCTTTCTCAACTCGTTCACGCCCCATCTTTTTCACCGGCACCTCAATCGAGTTACCGGAACCGATATGTTATCGTGGCATCATTTTCGGATTCGTCGCCGTGGCACCCTTTTCTGTCCACCACAGTGACAAGTGCTTCATTATATGCTCATGTCAACATTTTCATAAAATTTGCATAAACTTGCACATGTCATCCGCATCATGATAATAACATTTAAAATGTTTAAAATTGTTGGTTGCCTTCAATTGCTAAATGCATATGGGGATTTACCGGATTTGTTGTTTGTTATATCCGGCCCCATTTAATTTTTTTAGATAGATAATTTCTTTATGCTTCACCTCTTGCCATGTTTAACAACATTTAATATTGCTGGGTGCATAAACGAGAGAGAACTAAATAATTGATGTGGTGTTCCGTCAATATGCAACTCGCTGCATATTGAGCTCCACTTAACTTGTAGTTTTGTTTGTGCACATTGTCATGCCATGCTTCATTAAACCGGACATGCATTATACTTGGTTGTGCATCATGCCATGATTATGTGATGGTTGTTTACCATGTTGTTTTCTTCTTTCCGGCGTTGCTTCTTCGGGTTAGTTCCGATAACGTCGCGTTTGTGAGGACCCGTTCGACTACATCTGTGTGTCTTCTTCATGGACTCATTCTTCTTCGTTGCGGGGTCGCAGGCAAGATGACCATACCCTCGAAATCACTTCTATCTTTGCTTGCTAGTTGCTCGCTCGATTGCTATGCCGTGATACCTACCACTTGCTATATCATGCCTCCCATATTGCCAGGCCAAGCCTCTAACCCACCTTTCCTAGCAAACCGTTGTTTGGCTATATTACCGCTTTGCTCAGCCCCTCTTATAGTGTTGCTAGTTGCAGGTGAAGATTGAAGTTTGTTCCTTGTTGGAACATGGGTTTTGTTGGGATATCACAATATCTCATATTTAATTAATGCATCTATATACTTGGTAAAGGGTAGAAGGCTCGGCCTTATGCCTGGTGTTTTTTCCACTCTTGCCACCCTAGTTAACGTCATAGCGGTGTTATGTTCCTTGATTTTGCGTTCCTTACGCGGTTGGGTGTTATGGGAACCCCTTGATAGTCCGCTTTGAATAAAACTCCTCGAGCAAGGCCCAACTTTGGTTTTAACATTTGCCACCTAATCTTTTTTCCCTCAGGTTTCCGGAGCTCAAGGGTCAACTTTATTTTAAACTCCCGGGCCAGTGCTCCTCTGAGTGTTGGTCCAACCTTTCAGCAGCCGGTAGCCACCAGGGGCAACTCTGGGTTGGCCTACCGGAATCTTGGTCAATCCGGTGTGCCCTGAGAACGAGATATGTGCAGCTCCTATCGGGATTTGTCGGGACATTCGGGCAGCTTTGCTGGTCTTGTTTTACCATTGTCGAAATGTCTTGTAACCAGGATTCCGAGTCTAATCGGGTCTTCCTGGGAGAAGGAATATCCTTCGTTGACCGTGAGAGCTTGTGATGGGCTAAGTTGGGACACCCCTGCAGGGTTTTGAACTTTCAAAAGCCGTGCCCGCGGTTATGGGCAGATGGGAATTTGTTAATATCCAGTTGTAGAGAACTTGACACTTAATCAAATTAAAATGCATCAACCGCGTGTGTAGCCGTGATGGTCTCTTTTCGGCGGAGTCCGGGAAGTGAAAAAAGTTCTTGTGTTATGCTTGAATGTAAGTAGTTTCAGGATCACTTCTTGATCACTTCTAGTTCACGACCGTTGCTTTGCTTCTCTTCTCGCTCTTATTTGTGTATGTTAGCCACCATATATGCTTAGTGCTAGCTGCAGCTCCACCTTACTACCCTTTCCTACCCATAAGCTTAAATAGTCTTGATCTCGCGGGTGTGAGATTGCTAGGTCCTCGTGACTCACGGTTTACTTCCAAAACCAGTTGCAGCTGCCGTTGATACCAGTGCAGATGACACAACTGAGCTCAAGTGGGAGCTCGATGAAGATCGTGTTCATTGGGTTGTTTCGTTTCGTTTCGATCAGTAGTGGAGCCCAGTTGGGGCGATCGGGGACCTAGCAATAGGGGTGGTCTTTCTTTATTTTGGTTCCGTAGTTGGACCTTGATTGTATTCTGGATGTTGTAATGCTATATTTTATGTATTGTGTGAATTGGCGAGTGTAAGCCAACTCTTCATCCCTTTCTTATTCAGTACATGGGATGTGTAAAGATTACCCCTCTTGCGACATGCCTACTATGCGGTTATTCCTCTAAGTCGTGCTCCGACACGTGGGAGATATAGCCGCATCGTGGGTGTTACAAGTTGGTAATCAGAGCCTTCCCCAACTTAGGAGCCCCCTACTTGATCGAATCGTTGGCCTTGTTGAGTCTAGAATTTTTTTGAGTCTTATAGGGTTATATATATCGGAGAGTAGGATTGTTTTTACTCCCCAGTCCCTTTGTCGCTCTGGTGAGGCCTCCTGACGTAGAGTTTTGACTCTTCTCTTCTCAAATTTCACGATTTTTTTTAGGATCACGCGGGTATCTTGGAATCGTTCCGATGGTTTTGTGACGAGAACATTGTTCTTGGTGCCTCCTGACATTTAGGGGTTGTGGCAGTGTCCCGGGGAGTAGAGCTCCGAGGTGTTGTCGTCACAATTTTATCGTTGCAGTTCTAGAATACCTGAGTTCGCCGACATTGAAAATCTCTTTTATGCAGTTGTTGGTGAGATAACCTCAACGCCACCCAGTACTGGGGCGGGAGTTCGGGAGTATTGCCATAACTTGTATAACGGATGCTTTTCAAAGGTTGAGGTAAATGATTTCCGAAGGTTTCTTGGTTATGTGTTAAAGGATGGATATAGCGGGATGTAGGATTTTCTAGTTTTGGGTGAGATATTATGCTTCCCCTGTATCCCCATCACCTAATTGCATAACCAGAAAGTTTCGGGAGTTTATAAGTGGTAATTCAAGTAGCTCCTAGGATATCTTTTTGACAGATGCATGATATGAGATTGGGGTTCGACGTTTAGTGGTCTCGTTGTGTCTTAAAGAGTCCTTGGCTATGCTGACTCGCGGACGCTTCATATGTCATGTGCACTGCCTTGTACATGATGGTGCTGTACGATCGAGCCCATGTGGGTGCCACCACGAAAACTTTGGACGAAACCTCTATCATATGTTTGTTCCGGCTTATTCTGCAAGCCAATCCTTTGTTTTTGTTTTCAGTTGTGGTATTCGAGATGCTTCAATGTCAAGTGTTGATTCCATACCTTCTCTAAACCGTGTTCTCATATTTATATGTGAATACTAATCCTTCATGATAATTGAGATTGTCATGTCAATCCTTTTCAACCGGTGTGTTTTCTCTTCAAGTGGATCTGATCATTTCTACATTCGCGAGATCAATTCTCGGTTTTTCTCAACGGTGTTTGTTTCATTCATCCCAAGTTGCCTTTGTTTTCCCGCCCTCCCACCCTTGTTTCTTCAAGGACTCAGATTTCTTAATCAAGTATCCCTTTATTAATGGGAAGTCTCTCCGTTCTTTTCCGTCAATGCTCTTACCCGATGGTTCTCATGAAGATGCTCTACAAGTTCATCATTTTTTGTTCTTTTTCTTCTCCAGTGGTTTCAAGTCAAGCTTTGTCGATCATATCATTTCCTCATTTCAAATGTTTTCTCATACCGGTGCACCTCATTATCATTCCACTTCTCGCTATACAATTGTTCTGGAGTGCCCAAGATATCTCAAAGATTCGTGTTTCCACTCTACATTCGTTCAAGCTCTTTCGAGGATGTTATCTCATTCAAGCCTTTTAATTCAACCAGTGCAATCTCTCTCTTTAAATCATTTCAACGGTGTTTCTCTTGAGTGGGCCCTAACCCACATGTCTTTTTCCCAAGATCTTACTTGACTCTTCTACTTTTTCTGGAGCTATCCTCAAATTTTCTCAAAGCTTGACGTAAGAATGAGTTATCATCAGTCAAATACCTTTCTCCAAGATCTTTCAAATTCTTCACTGTTGGCTCAGCATTTAAATTCGTCATCCCGGAGTATCTCAACAATTCATGGTGGTGTTTCTCATCATCATTCTCAACACTTGAAGACCGAAGAAGTGTTTCCCCTAAATCTTGGTCCGTTCTCTCAAAGATTCATGGTTCTAGCCTTATGCCATCCTCTCATAATTGTTTTCGATTGTGAGAATTCTTCCATCCATCCGGAGCATTTCATGAGTTGTTTTCATTTCTTTTCTCCGGAGCCCATCATTTCAGAAGATTTATTCATTCTCAGCTTTCAGCTATCATTCTCCAAATCTTACCGGTGCATCATTCAAGTATTCTCTTATTAGCTCGTAATCTATTCGTTCTCATGTATCTAAATCCCCTCAAGTATCTTCATTCGTTCTCAAATTCTTCCCGGGGTTTCTTTATCTTTTCTTCAATCATTTTCAATTCTTACGGTGGTTTGTCCAAGAGTTCCCTTCCTTGGTTATCATATCAATTCATTCGTTGTTTCAATCCCACCGGCGGTTCATTGAAGACCTTCTCAAGTTTGCACCATATCTATCTTAATCCTTTCTACGAGAATAAGTTGTATGAAATCCATTGCTTGTCATCAATTTAATTGGTGAAGGATACGCATAACATAATTCTTATTCTTGCTCCATCCAAGTGATTGATTCATTCTTCCGGAGGTTGTTCACGATGTTTAAATTCTCGGTTCAAGATGCTTCATATTTTCTTTCCGGAGTTCCAAGTTTTCCGCATTATCTCGTTGCGAAGATCCATCTAATCATTGCAAGGTTTCACCTTGTGTTTTTAACTTCTCTTTCCTTTTGTTTGATCATTCTTTTATTACCGGAGCTCTTCATGGAGGTTCTACATGATGGTTCATCAAGGACTTATCCCTTCTCGAAGTGTTCATTGAGATTCTTTTCAGAGGAGCGCAAGTTTTCTTCATCTTGCAATCTAGAGTGCAATTGTTCTCCCTTATCTTTTGAGGTGGCAATATATCATTTTTCTTTCACAAGAATGAGATATTTAAACACATCACTTTCTTTTGTAGAATTATCTTGGTATAGTTTTCACCTAAAGCCTTCCATTGGGAATGTTGCTCTTTGTGGTGATTATCTATGATCCAAGTTTTTTTATACTTATCACCTCGGTGGAAGAAGATTTCTATCTTTTTCTAGCTCCCAATCAAATCTTTTCTGTGAGTGGCATGTTGTCTCCTCATAATTTGAGATGTCTTCTATAAGTCCATATCAAGCTTATCCTTTTCGTTGTTGGTTTTCCAACAACTCCGTTATAACATTCTTGGAAGGGTGATCTCCAAGCTCACTTGTGGCATTAGTTGACCTTTTGTTCTCCATCCTTTCATTTCAATGATCTATATTCTTTCTTATTCCGGAGGCATTGTGATGTTTCTCTTTTCTCTCATCATCTCAAGTTGTGAAGATCGTGTTCTTTTCATGCTTATCCTTTTATCCGGAGTGTTGTGTCCTCTGCTCAAGTTCTTTTCATCCTATCTAGTCTTGCATGTCTTTTCAAACGGAGTGCTGTCCGAATTTGTTCTCCCTTGTTCCTCTTTTCTAACGCAGTGTTTTCAACTTTGCTCATCTTCGTGGTATTCTTTCTTTAAATTTGTTTAACCTCTCAAGGTTTGTTGGTTTCACTCGTTTTTCAAAGAAGCAACTTTGTTTTACCTTTCATCTTCCGTTTCTCTCCGGTGCCATCCTAGATCTCGGGACGAGATCCTCTCGTAGTGGTGGAGTGTTGTGACGCCCAAGACCGAAGCTTCAGATGCCTTCCAGGGTTTCCGAGATTCGTTGTGTTATTTGTTTTTGTGTGTTGCATTCATCATTGCATCATTTGCATTGCATCATGTCATCATGTCATTTTTTTATCTCAACTAAATAAATGTCATGGATCTTTGATCCATTTAAATTAAGGGAATTCACATGGTGATTCTCTTTATAACATATCCTCCCGATATTAGGGAGCTATATTAAATATTCCATTTTCGGAATCACCCATATACGCACTTGCAAATGTTCCCCATGCCTTTATTGTCACAACTCTTGGTCTCTAACTTTGCCATATATCCTTTCTTCATTTTCCGGAACTCCACCTAAATTCTCAACATTTTTGGACACTCCTAAAACCTCGTCCTAGTTCAAACCCATTTGAATTAAATTCAAATGAGTTTGAATTCTTTTGTTCGATCTGGCTTTTTCTATTTTTCTCGGAACAAGCATATTTTTGTGAGTTCGGGAAATTAGCACCATGCGCAAAGTCCTTCCCTAACCCTCTTTTTCTTTTCCTCTCTCTATTTTTCTTTTCAGCTAAAGAGATAAGTTCTAAAGAGAGAGGGAGAAGAGAGTCCAGGCCCATCCTTTCCGTAGCCCAACCAGCCGCCGGCCTCCCTAGGCACATCTCTCCCTCTACTAGGCCGGCCTCCCAAGGCCCACTCCCCGTCTAACCCTAGCGCTCCCTCACCCGATCCCCTGCACCCCCTCCTCTGTATTCCCTTGCGCCGCCAGCGCCGATCCCCTCGATTCCCCTTGTACTCCTCCCGAGCGCTCCCACACACAGGGTGTGCCTGATTCCCCTCGTCCTCCCTTCGGCGCCGCACTGCGCCCGATCCTCCCCGGCGCCGCACTGCGCCCGATCCTCCCCAACGCCGCCTGGAGCCTTGCGTGTCCCTTCTCCTCCTCCGCCTGAAGCCTGCGCAGTCGCGCGCCCCTGCCATCCCCACTACCGCGCCTTCCCTCTCCTCCGTGCCCGCGCGCTGCCCGACGCCTCCTCCTCGAGTTCGTAGGGCGAACGTTGGCAACCTCCGCTGCTAACCGTCGTCCGCCGGCCTTCCCTAGCTGCTGGGTGCCTCCTCTACCCAACGACACCTCATGACACTCGGCAGGGACGTCGTTGCGCCTCTGCCTCATTTCTGTACTCCCGCGGCTCTGCTAGCTCCGTCACCGCCCCTGCTGGCCTCGCTGAGGCAGGCCGCCGCTGCCTCCCCTACACCATCGCCATGGCCCCGTGTGCATGCTGTTGTTGCCTTGCCCCATGCATCCACCACTGCTACGAGCACAACATCCGCAAGCCCTGCTGCCTTCGGTTGCAGTGAGTTCGTTTTCTTCGGTTGGATACCGACGCCCGAACGACTACAAGGTGTAGCGCCATGTACCACCACCATCGACCGCGAAGGGCTTGGAGTCACCTCTCCGAACGAACTTGAACGACTACCGTCGCCGTGGATCCGACAAGTACCCCTACAACAGGTGTACCTCTACCGCCGTCTTCGGAATCACTAAGAATGCCAAGTACTCCCTCCGTTCCGAATTACTTGTCACAGGTATGGATGTATCTAGATGTATTTTAGTTCTAGATCCATTTCTGCGACGAGTAATTTGAAACGGAGGGAGTACCCCTTCGAGTTGACGAGACCAGTAGGTTCGAAGACCCCAAGTACCTCTTCGAAACAACCCAGTACAACTATTGTCGACCCTCGAAGACCGTTTTGGGTTTCACCAAGTACTGCTGATGATGACTCGAACATCTATGAAAACGTGTTCCACTACCGTCCCGATGGTCGCCGATGAACGATAGAATGACTACTTATACTGCCGTTGCCATGAACATCTACTTCCACTACCGTCGCTGGGATCTTGAGAACCTCTACCGACGACCTCGAAACGTGTACGATGACCGTTGTCAAAGACTCGTACCTCTACCGCTTCCCGAACATGTACCGCTACTTCCACGACGATCGTGAACAACTACTTCCTCTACTTTGCACCGAACCCGAACCGTCCCGAAACGCATGCTTTGAAGGTATAATCGCCGAGGTGATGACCCGTGGTCGAATGCATGTGATGTTTGAAATGCTCGCGTTTGCACCGTGCCCGACGTGTTTCTTGCATGTTCCCCATTGCCATGCCATCGTCCTGTGGGAACCCGGTAGTCGGGAGCACCCCACCATCTTGCTCAACTCGCTCACGCCCTATCTTTTTCACCGGCACCTCAATCGAGTTACCGGAACCGATATGTTGCCGTGGCATCATTTTCGGATTCGTCGCCGTGGCACCCTTTTCTTTCCACCACGGTGACAAATGCTTCATTATATGCTCATGTCAACATTTTCATAAAATTTGCATAAACTTGCACATGTCATCCGCATCATGATAATAACATTTAAAATGTTTAAAATTGTTGTTTGCCTTAAATTGCTAAATGCATATGGGGATTTACCGGATTTGTTGTTTGTTATATCCGGCCCCATTTAATTTGTTTAGATAGATAATTTCTTTATGCGTCACCTCTTGCCATGTTTAACAACATTTAATATTGTTGGGTGCATAAACGAGAGAGAACTAAATAATTGATGTGGTGTTCCGTTAATATGCAACTCGTTGCATATTGAGCTCCACTTAACTTGTAGTTTTATTTGTGCACCTTGTCATGCCATGCTTCATTAAACCGGACATGCATCATACTTGGTTGTGCATCATGCCATGATTATGTGATGGTTGTTTACCATATTGTTTGCTTCTTCCGGTGTTGCTTCTTCGGGTTAGTTACGATAACGTCGCGTTTGTGAGGATCCGTTCGACTACGTCCGTTTGTCTTCTTCGTGGACTCGTTCTTCTTCCTTGCGGGATCTCAGACAAGATGACCATACCTTCGAAATCACTTCTATCTTTGCTTGCTAGTTGCTCGCTCTATTGCTATGCTGCGATACCTACAACTTGCTATATCATGCCTCCCATATTGCCATGCCAAGCCTCTAACCCACCTTTCCTAGCAAACCGTTTTTGGCTATATTACCGCTTTGCTCAGCCCCTCTTATAGAGTTCCTAGTTGCAGGTGAAGATTGAAGTTTGTTCCTTGTTGGAACATGGGTTGTGTTGGGATATCACAATATCTCTTATTTATTTAATGCATCTATAACTTGGTAAAGGGTGGAAGGCTCGGCCTTATGCCTGGTGTTTTGTTCCACTCTTGCCGCCCTAGTTTCCGTCATACCGGTGTTATGTTCCTTGATTTTGCGTTCCTTACGCGGTTGGGTGTTATGGGAACCCCTTGACAGTCCGCTTTGAATAAAACTCCTCCAGCAAGGCCCAACTTTGGTTTTAACATTTACCACCTAAGCCTTTTTTCCCTCGGGTTTCCGGAACTCGAGGGTCATCTTTATTTTAAACCCCCGGGCCAGTGCTCCTCTGAGTGTTGGTCCAACCTGTCAGCAGCCGGTGGCCACCAGGGGCAACTCTGGGTTGGCCTACCAGAATCTTCGACAATCCGGTGTGCCCTGAGAACGAGATATGTGCAGCTCCTATCGGGATTTGTCGGCACATTCGGGCGGCTTTGCTGGTCTTGTTTTACCATTGTCGAAATGTCTTGTAACCAGGATTCCGAGTCTGGTCGGGTTTTCCTGGGATAAGGAATATCCTTCGTTGACCGTGAGAGCTTGTGATGGGCTAAGTTGGGACACTCCTGCAGGGTTTTGAACTTTCGAAAGCCATGCCTGCGGTTATGGGCAGATGGGAATTTGTTAATATCCGGTTGTAGAGAACTAGACACTTAATCAAATTAAAATGCGTCAAGCGCGTGTGTAGCTGTGATGGTCTCTTTTCGGCGGAGTCCGGAAAGTGAACACGGTTCTTTTGTTATGCTTGAACGTAAGTAGTTTCAGGATCACTTCTCGATCACTTCTAGTTCACGACCGTTGCTTTGCTTCTCTTCTCGCTCTTATTTGCGTATGTTAGCCACCATATATGCTTATTGCTAGCTGCAGCTCCACCTCACTACCCTTTCCTACCCATAAGCTTAAATAGTCTTGATCTCGCGGGTGTGAGATTGCTGAGTCCTCGTGACTCACAGTTTACTTCCAAAACCAGTTGTAGGTGCCGTTGATACCAGTGCAGATGACGCAGCTGAGCTCAAGTGGGAGCTCGATGAAGATCGTGTTCGTTGGGTTGTTTCGTTTCCTTTCGATCAGTATTGGAGCCAAGTTTGGGCGATCGGGGACCTAGCAATAGGGGTGGTCTTTCTTTATTTTGGTTCCGTAGTTGGACCTTGATTGTATTCTGGATGTTGTAATGCTATATTTTATGTATTGTGTGAAGTGGCGAGTGTAAGACAACTCTTTATCCCTTTCTTATTCAGTACATGGGATGTGTAAAGATTACCCCTCTTGCGACATGCCTACTATGCGGTTATGTCTCTAAGTCGTGCTCCGACACGAGGGAGATATAGCCGCATCGTGGGTGTTACAGCGGGACCGGAAGTTCCGGGCGCCGGAGGTTCCGGGGAGGGTCCGGCCTAACCAGAGAGTTGGCGCGGGTGAAGCTGGGTTGGCATCCGAGGGCCGGAAGGTCCGAGCTAGCCGGAAGGTCCGGGACGGGTTCCGGGCTAACCAGAGAGTTGGCATGCCTGGGCTGGTCGAAGACGTCGGAGGCTGGAAGCTCCGGGTCGGCCGGAGAGTCCGGAGGCCGGAAGTTCCGGGCTCAGGCCGAAGGTTCCGGGCGGTCCAAAGTGTTGACGCATGTCTCTTCTTCTACAGCCCTCGGCTCCGTGTCTTGAGCATTGTACCTGATCACACATAGCATCTCAGACTTAGGCAGTAGCCATGTCTCACTTGAAGAGGAGGGAAACTCAAGTAGGAGTGATGTCACCTCGGATTGAATAGCACGCGCCCTAGCTCTTGTCATGGGCCCACTTGGAGCTTGGATATTTGAGGAGGTCTCCATGGGGATGATCGTGGGATGCTCCGCATCAAGATGCGTCGCCATACACTTGGAAATCCTTACGTATATCCGGCAGAATCAACACTGCGGCTGTAGTCAAATGTTTCTTCAACTCCTGAAAACTTGCCTCACGTCATGGGCTTCGTCATGGGCTTTGCAATCTTAGATAAATTCACATTTAAACTTGGTGTCCTTCTTCAACAGCTTCGTCATGGGCTTTGCAATCTTAGAGAAATTCTCAATGGATCTCCAATAATATCCCGCGAGTCCTAGAAAACTATGGATCTCTCCAACTGAGGTGGGTGCCAACCACTTAGTGACTGGTTGAACCTTGGTAGGATCCATTGCTATACCTTATCCTGATATAACATGTCCAAGGAACCCAACTTCCTTCAACCAAAACTCACATTTACTGAACTTGGCGTATAACTGATGTTCCCTGAGCTTCTCGAGAACTAAACGCAAATGATCCTTATGCTCCTCTTCATTCTTCGAGTACACCAAAATGTCATCAATGAACACCACCACAAATTTATCCAAGAACTCCATGAACACCTTGTTCATCATACTCATGAAATAGGCAGGGCGTTAGTCAATCCGAATGACATAACCGTATATTCATACAGCTCGTACCTGGTGGTGAAAGTTGTCTTAGGTATATCCTATTCTCGAATCTTCAGCTGGTGGTATCCTGATCGAAGATCGATCTTGGAAAAGACTTTAGCTCCTTACAGCTGGTCAAACAAATCATTGATCATCGGCAGTGGGTACTTGTTCTTGATCATCACTTCATTCAATGTCCGATAATCAACAACCACTCTCAGAGACATATCCTTCTTCTCAACCAAGAGCACTGGGGCTCCCCATGGTGACGAACTTCGTCGAATGTAACCTTTCTCCAATAACTCCTTAATATGTTTCTTAATATCCTCCAGATCATTTGCGAGCATCCGGTATGGTCTCATTGATATTGGTCCGGTGCCTGGCAATAACTCTATCAAAAACTCAATGTCTCCATCCGGGGCATGCCTGGTAGTTCCTCTGGAAATACATCTGGGTAATCCTTTACTACAGGCACTTCTTCTTGAACAACTCCCGTGAGGGAATTTACGTGAGTACTCTTAGGAGTATACCTAGATACATACTTAATCCTTTTCCCCTCCGGTGTGGTGAGCAGAATTGACTTACTGGCACAATCGATGTTTCCTCCATACATCACTAGCCAATCTATACCGAGTATCACATCCAATCCTTGGGATTCCAAAATTATCAAGTCTGAGGAGAAAACATGCCTACCTATGGTCAATGGCATCTGAAAACATCCACTGCTTGCCATATACTCTGCTCCGGGGGAGCTTACTAACATAGGTGTCCTAAGTACTTTAGTGGGCAACTTATATTTATCCATGAATCCCCTTGAAATGTATGAATGCGAAGCACCAGTATAAAAAAGAACTATTGCAGTAAATGACTTAACCAAAAACTTACCGATAACTGCATCTGGCTGCCCCTCAACCTCCTCCATGTTCACGTGGTTCACTTGCCCCTTGTTGAAAGGGTTGGGCTTCTTCCCAGAGCGTCCATTGCCGTTTCCATTCTTTGCTTCAGAACACTCGGTGGCGTAGTGTTGCTCCATTTCATTGCCATTCCATTGCCATTTCCATTCTTTGCTCCATATCCATTGCCATTTCCATTCTTTGAAACAAGTGATGTGACTTAAGTCCTTCTTGGCTGGCGTGCTTGGGTCAGAGCGGTTTTGGTTGCTGCCTGCTCCACTCCCGTTTCCATTCCTAGGGCCATTTTGGTTATGCGGAATTCCTCCATTGTGGTTATGGCCTCCATGGTTATGGGTAAATCCTCCCAGGTTCAGGGTGAAGCGGGGTTTCTGCTAAGCTCCTGAATTGTATTTCCCTTGTCCATACTTCCTTTTGCGGCTCTCAATCTGCTGCTACTTGCCTTCAATCATAAGAGCCTTATCTACCAACTCCCGGTAGTTGTTGAATGTTGCCACCATCAACTGCATACTCATCTCATCATTCAGCCGTTCCATAAACTTCTCATATTTCACGGCATCGGTGGCCATGTCATCTGGGGCATAACGAGCTAGCTTGCTAAACTCCTCCACGTACTGCCCTACAGTTTGGTTGCCCTGGTGTAAGTTGCAAAACTCACGCTTCTTCATACTCATAGCTCTAGTTGAGACATGAGCAGTGCGGAATGCTTGCTCAAACTGCTCGCGAGTAACATTGGCTATGGGGAAAGTGGCCGTGTAATTTTCCCACCATGCGGCTGCGGGTCCATCCAATTGGTGTGCGGCAAAACCCACCTTCTCAGCATCTGTGCAACCGGCAGTGGTTAATTCCCTTCCAATCCTGCGTAGCCAGTCATCCGCAACTATGGGCTCAATGCTACTGGAAAACACCGTCGTCTGTAACCTCAGAAAACGGGCTAAGTTGTCAACTGGAGGAGGTGGTGGTGGGTTGTTACTATTGTTGTTGTTGTTGCCCTGATTCTGTACTAGAAATTGCATCAGTGTATTATGCTGCTGGATCAACTGAGTGAGCTCCGGTGGGAAGGAAAATTCGGGGTCACGTCTCGGAGGCATATGATGGGTTTAGAGGGGAGAGATTAGAATAGAATGAGGTCTAATGAGAAAGCACTACCCATATGCACATGAGATAAACACAATCAATATCACACCAAAACAATATCAAGCAAGGGCATACAATCGATCTAACTATCATTACAGTGCTCGGACTACGAATATATACATGGGGGAATACTACTAATCATATGGTCGTCATCTAGAAATTTTGATCAGTGGAAGACTCCATGATATCTGCTCCAGCTTCATCTTCATAATCATCATCACTACCATCAGGGTCGGAGTCGGTGTCGTCGATGATGATGTAGTCTTCAGAGTGAATTTCCTTAGGTTCGTCGTCTCTCCTCCTGTCGCGGGGTCTCCCATAAATACTCCGAGCTTCCTTGTCAGGTCATCATTCATCTCCACTAGTATCGTCATTTCCTCCTCATATCCATCGCGTGTAGACTTGAGTTCCTCTTCTAGCTCTGTGATCCTGGTCATCGCCTTCTTTAACTCTATCATGCTTGCGCACATCTGGTTCTCCTGGCGACGAATGTGATGATTTAACTCCTGGATGAAGGCTGCAATGGACATGTCCTTCCTGGTGCTGATCATCTCCCATTGCTCATCTTGGCGCCCACATATCTGGTAGATAGTGTCCTTAAGCTCCTTGTGATAAACTTCACCTATGCGTCCCATGGTGATGTGGGCTGCCATGCTCTTTCCTAGACTCCAGGTTGGTGCATCAAAGGAAAACTCTATGGGCTCAGTGACTGCGTGAAAGTCCTTCCTGGACCTTGAACTTGAATCATCCAACGTTCCTCTTCTGGTACTGTGGCGGTGTAGGTCCCGGTGAAGCTTGGTATTCCGATGTTCAGATACCTAGTGACTTCCTTCAAGTGTCATCCAAAGGCTGTGTCTTCAACCGATTGAGAAAACTTGTTCCTTGAGTCCGCCATCCTAAAGAGTAGAAAATGGAGAGGAGTCAGAAATGAGTAGAGAAGAGTGATCTATGGCTCATCTTAGTGGTTGTGTCCTACATTCAGCGTGTGCTCTCATACCATCTTGTAGCGACCCGACCTCAGATGGTCTAGTCTCCGTGCTTCAGTGTCATCCCTGGATCGGTAATGCCGACACACACAGTACTCGAATGGATTTTATAACAGAGTAGCAATCACACACTTATTACATCGAAGGTCTCAAGAGAAAACTTATTACAAATAAATATGGCTTAAGGCCATCTAAATAAGATAACAATGTAAGGCTTGGAAGATAAAGTGAGTCCGTCAACTCCAACGGCATAGCTGAGTGCATGACGAACGACCTAAGGCACCTTACTCTTCGTCTGAAAAGTCTGCAATATGATATGTTGCAGCCCGAAACGGGTCAGCACATGGAATATGCTGGCAATATAACATGGTAGAGCAATGAACAGATAAATGCTATCACTACATGCATATGTGGCTAGTGGAGGCTCTATGGTTATAATGTTTTGCGAAAAGCCAATTTTTCCCTACAACAAAGGAATATATATTTTATTTAACTATCATAGTAGTTGAAACATCATTGAGAAGGTTCCTCCAACTCAATCCCAATTAAAGTAGTCATTAACATCCCAACAGATTAATTTAGAGTGATGAGATCAAATCAATAATTCAAGTACCAGATACTCAAGATGTCCATAACCGGGGACACGGCTAACCATGATTAGTTTATACACTCTGCACAGGTTTGCGGACTTTTCCCCACAAGACTCGATCTCCTTCGTTGGATTTCCCGCACTACATGGTGTTTGAGAAACGGATGAACGAGACACAGTCTTTCAGAGGCATTAACTATTTACTCTGGGTGGACAGTTACACCTACTTTCCCCTACATCTGCTAGCCCACCACTGAAAGAGGTCATGCAACATACTCTACTATGCTAGAGCCCATAATAGCTTGTGGCTGCACACAGAAGTTTCTATCATGAATAATCTTGTGATCCCTTTGAGCATGGGTGGTGGACCGTAGGATGATCGCACGGGTACTCCAGGATATCCTAGGACAACACTGGATTCTCCAGGTGCCCACAAGCAATCCACCCAAATGTGTATTAAAGTTGCCACCTTAAGTTGAACCATTAATTAAGAACTCACATCTGTCATGGATACACTCAAACCCAATCCACGAATACGAGCATAGCATGGCAATATAAGCATAGCGTAGAAGTAACTCCCAAGGGTTTGATAATAAAACAGGTAATAGGTTCTACCTCATCAACTACATCCCAAAACCCACATGTTAAGAGATCCTACTCATGCAATGTGTGAGGATTGAAACTAATGCATAAAAACTGGGTAATAAAGGGGTATGATCAAAGTATTACTTGCCTTGCTGACGATCTGCAAATCCTAAAGACTCGTAGTAGCATGCTTCGCACTCCGGGAATTCTATCGCAACAAACAATAGGATACATAAGCAATCAAGTAAAGATGCACGGGTAAAATTGAAATAAGATCTAACCATAAAGTTCAACTGAAGAACTCCGGTTTGCAAAAAGAATCAAATCAAACGGAGCAATGAAACTCAAACTACGAAAGAAACAAGATCCTTTACTAATCTATACTAAAGTCAAATTTTACAATACCAAAATCTTGTTCAATTTGGTTAAACAGAAAGAGGGCTTCGATACGAAGATCTAGGCATTTGTTTCACCTGATTTGGATAAACGAGCGAAAAGATAAACTAAAATGAAGATCAGGGCAGAAATCGCGATCGAAAATAAAACGAGATGAACAGGCTAACGAACGAACGTTCGCTGCCCGTGGTTAACTGACGAACAACATTTGTTAAAACGAATGAATGGATGAACATCCGCTAAATAACTGAATCGAGAAAAGCGAATCGAAAAAAATAAAAAATGCATCTAGGTATCTAAAAAACCCGATCGGTTTTACCTAAACCGGAAAAAATGGGCGTCGGATTCCGGCGAGATCCGGCGAACGGCGGCGGCTTCGGCGGGCTCGCGCGGGCGGCGTGGCGAGGCGAGGCGGCAGGGTTTGCGGCGGCGGCTCGGCAGTAGCA
>NC_057809.1:281745215-281756706 GCF_018294505.1 Triticum aestivum
GGGGGCTCGGCCTCGGGAGGAGTCCCGGGCGGCGATGGCGGCTCGCGCGTGTCCCTGCCGGACTCGGGCACGGCGGCGGAGGCGGTGGCGTGGTGCGGGCCGGCCCGGCTTGGCTGGGCCTTCGGCCCATTCAGGCGTTGATTTTTTTAAAACAAAATTCGTCGGAAAAAATCCTAGAAAATAAAATAAAAATCTAAAAATACCAAAACAAATTTTCACCGTCTAAATAGAATATTTAGAACAACGTAAACATTTTCTTGTCCTAAAAATGCATATTTTTCTAATTTAAATAAAATAGAAATAAATCCAAATAAAATTATTTATTTGATTTTAATATTTTTCCTCCAATATTTCATTTATTTTGGAGAAGTCATGTTATCTCCTCTCATAAATAAAAATATTTCCAGAGAGGAAAAATAATTAAAACCAAAAATGATCCCCGTTTCAATATTTGATAAGAGTTCAAATATGAAAATCGTGAAATCCCCAACTCTCTCCGTGGGTCCTTGAGTTGCTTAGGATTTTTAGGATCGCAAAACAAAATGCAATAAAATATGATATGCATGAATGATCTATGTATAACATTCAAATTCAAAATTTGGGATGTTACACTAACCCACCCAAAAAAACTATCCCACCAAGAGGTGCTAATTGGAGCTAGTTCTTCTAGTGCATTTATTGTCAATCTAACCTTGTCATCCAAACACCTCTTTTGATGGAGTTAGTTCAGGGTTAGTCATGAGCTAGAAACTAACTCTAACATCTAGCTAAGTTGAGTATCCAAACAGGGTTGTGTTGTTGTTGTTGCTGCTCTTCTACGTATATCTAGACATCATCAGAACATTAAGGTAACACTCTCCCTTGTTGCTAGGTAGCCTAGGATTGCATATTTAGACATTAAGTACAGTGCATGTTTCTATGTAGCCTCAGATATATTATATATGGCCCTAGTTAACCTACCGATAAATGGGTTATTGATATATTCAGTTAAAAGTCTGATTCACCGATTAGTCCCTTATTAGCCCCCGACCTATATGGTACCAGCTACCGATATCATGAACAGTGAGTATATATAAGGCATGGGATGAAACTAAACTTGATGGAAAACAGCAGTCGTTCCCAAAATTGTCATGTGTAAGTACACCGAGAGGCATGTTAAGCACAATAGGCTAAACATCAACCAAATATATCCATGGCAGACAAAATAATATCGAAAAGATAGCTTCAGTGTGGAGGTTTAAGCACGCTAGTAAAGAAAAACAAGTGGAAAGGTGTGTTAACTGCAACAGGCCTAACATTTAACAACCAGCAAACACAGTCATTCAAACTGGTATTGTGTCGGTCTAAGTACACTGGTTATTGTTACATAAAAATGGAAAGGCGTATTAACTACAAGATGCAACACCCAAATGGTCATTCATAGTGGTATTGTTGAAACTGGTATTGATGAAATTGAACTGCACAGTTCATACTTGCACATATAGAACATCACATTGTGAATAACTGGAATAAACAAGGCATACTACGAACAACCAAAGATAGCATTTGAAACTGGACATATGCTAACGACAAACAAGCAAAAAATCAAAAAACTTTAAAAGATGCATATGCTAGCTATAACAGGCATAACAGCAAGGAAATATATGAATTCATATCGGTACGTTTAAAACTGGATTGATGAAATGTACTGCACAACAAATAGTTGCACATATAGAGCATCACATTGTGAACAACTGAAATAAACAAGGCATACTATAAACAACCAAATATAACAATTAAGACTAGACATATTCTCACTACACTACAAAAGGGACTCGACAAAACAAATCATAGGTTCCCCCTGTGAAGAGGCACGACAAAACAAATCATGGATTTCCTCACTTGTCATAGATGGGCTCGTTCCCGTGGGAAGAACACGGACCTTGGATGCGCTCCATGTTGTCACAGATGGGCTCCGTCCCCTTGGAAGAGCATGGATGTAGGGTGCCCTCCCTGATGTCGTAGACGAGATCTTTCCCCTTGGAATAGCAGATGGGATCTTTCCCCTTGGAAGAGCCGGAGAGGGTGCCCTCCTCGCGGTCACCAGCAATGAGGTCTGACTTGGAAGCTGTGGATCCGAAGCCAGCATCATAGAGCGTGCCCTTCGGAAATGACCAAAGGGGCTTGATGGCGATGTAGGATGGCAAATTCTTGATAGCGAGCCAGAGGAGATAAGTGGTGGGGCCATGGATGAGATCGAGGGCGGTGGAACCCGAGGGGTTGGGGGTCGGCCACTTAACCTATGACATAGCCCACGTCAGGTCATCGTTGTCGACGACCTCGATGTCATAGCTGGCGTCCGTGACATACCCACATACTCTAGCCTGCTGATTGAGTGCCTGAGGCGAGTAATGGTCGTCAGCTTCCTCTGCAGCCACCTCGGTGACGTCGGGTGAAGAGACCACGATACACCTCTTTTGGGCCACTCGCTCCTTAGGCTCCAAGGGAAGCGTAGCTAGGCTTAGGTTGCGACGCTCTCGAGTGGGGGATGGGGATGGGGATCTGTGGGAAAGGGGCGTTTGGCAGGCATCATCTAAGGAACTCAGGGCGGCCTGGGTATGGAGATCGGTTGGTAAGCTTCACGGGTAAACCGGCAGATGTTGACAATGGAGGCCTTGCGGCGGCGGCGGCCTTGCTAGGGATTCGAGCGAGGGAGGCATGTGTGTGTGTGTGTGTGCACGCGCGCATGCCTGATGAGGTTTTGGTGTGTGTGTGTGGGGCGGGGGGTGTGTTCGAGGAAATGACGCGGCTACTGAAAATTTTACTATGTGGGAGTCAAAAGCAGGAGTGAAATGCCGGGGCTATTGAAAATTTTGATGATGGCGCATCGCACATAGTCCGGAAATAACCACCGTGTGTTATGTCATAGAAAACCCATTGAGGCGGGCAAATATTTTCGAGGGATCCAGGCGGGAGCGAGAACAAGAAACATCCCACATGGTCAAAACATAATAATTGTGTCTTATCAAACAAGAAAACCTGTAGGAAGGTAGATATTTTTGAGAGGGGAAGTCTTGTGGATCCCAATGTACTATGCAAATGTGCGTGATAGGGGCACCGGCGTAGCACATGGTTAGTGTGAGTGAACCATGTCTGTTGCATCATCCGACTTGTCTAATGTTCATAAATTTGGCGAAAATAACACGGGAGAGGGTCAGAACACGAACACACTTGCATGTGGACCAAATATATGTATGAAAAGGGCGATTTGATCTTCAAATACCAAATGCAACTTCGATGTGGCACATATCTCGCAAACCGCACGGTATTGCTTGCCCACTCGTGTGGGCAGGAGGGGAATCCTAAGCTATGAATGCATGGCCCCCCACCCCCATGGAGGTTCACCTAGCAAAGTGTGAAGTAGAAGCCCCCCCCCCCACACGCACAAACTTGTAATCGGTGGGCCGGAGAGGGCATCTCACCAAGATGGATCTTAAAATGGACCAAGAATGAACCACCTTGGTCGTACAACCTCTCTCTTGTTGTTGGTCAAAGTGATGTCTGTCCATGCGACCCCGGAGATGGGCTAGCTCGCCAATAATCACGTAAGTAGCTAGTCCTTGATACGTCTCCAATGTATCTGTAATTTATGAAGTATCCATGCTATTATATTATCATTCTTGGATGTTTTACAATCATTTTATAGCAACTTTATATCATTTTTGGGACTAACCTATTGACCCAGTGCCCAGTGTCATTTGCTGTTTTTTGCTTGTTTTTTACATCGCAGGAAATCAATATCAAACGGAGTCCAAACGCCGCGAAACTTTTTGTGGATTTTTTATGGACCAGAAGACATCCTGTTGGCCAAAGCAGCACCTGGGGTGCCCTGAGGGGGGCATGACCCACCAGAGCGCGCCTGGGCCCCCAGGCGTGCCCCGGTGGGTGGTGCCCACCTCGGTGACCTCCCGCACCCCCTCTTCGCCCTATAAATTGCAAAATATTCCAAAACCCTCGGGGGTAACCCTAGATGAGAAGTTCCGCCGCCACAAGCCTTTGTATCCATGAAAAACCAATCTAGACCCCGTTCCCGCACTCCGCCGGAGGGGGAAATCATCACCGGTGGCCATCTTCATAATCCCGGCGGCCACCATGATGAGGAGGGAGTAGTCCACCCTCGAGGCTGAGGGTTTGTACCAGTAGTTATGTGTTTAATCTCTCTCTCTCTCTCGTGTTCTTGAGATGTCACGATCTTGATGTATCGCGGGCTTTGTTAATATAGTTGGATCATATGGTGTTTCCCCCTCTCTATCTTGTTGTGATGTTGAGTTTTCCCTTTGAGATTTCATTTTATCGGATTGAATAATTTTATGGATTTAAGAGCACTTGATATATGTCTTGCATATGAATACCCATGGTGACAATGGGGTATTCTTTTGATTCCCTTGATATATGTTTTGGCACTCAACTCGCGGATTCCCAGGTGACATTGCGGTAATCTACACATAGGGGTTGATGCACGTTCTTGTCTTTGTTTCTCCGGTACAAATCTTGGGGCACTCTTTGAGGTTCTTTGTGTTTGATTGAGTATTACGAATCTGAAATTATTTATTGTTATTTTAGTACGAACTCTTGGATAGATCGATCAGAAAGAATAGCTTTGAGGTGGTTCCGTACCCTACAAACAATTTCTTCTTATGTTCTCCTCTAGATAGGAACTTTGGAGTGATTATTTATCGCACATTTAGTGATGGTTATATGATCCAATTATATTAGCATTGTTGAGAGATTGCACTAGAGAAATTATGAACCCTGGCCCTCATATTCAAGCATTGCAATACCGTTTGTGCTCCATTTTATCAATTGCTACCTTGCTGTTTTTTATTTTTCTTATTACAAAAACCAATATCTACTATCCATAGTAAACTTGTATCACCATCTCTTGGCCGAACTAGTGCACCTGTACAAATTACCATTGTATTTGGTGTGTTGGGGACACACGAGACTTTTTATTATTTGGTTGCAGGGTTGTTTGAGAGAGACCATCTTCATCCTACGCCTCCCACGGATTGATAAACCTTAGGTCATCCACTTGAGGGAAAATTGCTACTGTCCTACAAAATTCTGCGCTTGGAGGCCCAACACGAGTCTACAAGAATAAACTTGCGTAGTAGACATCAGTACCCGAAGACAACCGCTGCCTGCGTGTGGCCCAAACATATGTATGGACAGGTGTGTTTGAATACACAATTTGACAACTTTGATGTGGCCCCGTGCTTTCGAACCAGAAATCCCCACACTGAGCGAGGGTTAGTTGACAATGCATATGTATGTCACACCACACTTCAAGCCGATGACAGGGATTCATGCATGCATGCGTGCATAGTATGCGCTCAAACTTAATTAGGTCTGAATCTCACCATGACCTATACTATGATAACACGAACCAAAGAAAGAATCCGCCATGGTAACCTTTCTTGTTGTCGGTCAAGGTGATCATGGATGTCCACATGGGCCCACGAATATATAGGCTTGTCGCCGATAACCACGTGAGGGAGTGTACCGTTTGAAGACAACCACTACATGCATATGTATGCAGGTGATGCGTGCATGCATGTTTGAATACCATTTCACAACATTGATGTGGCGCGTGTGTCAAAAATTGTTCAGTCCCCACACATAGCGAGATCGGTTCATGACATGTCGTGGTACTAGCCGCTTCGACTCGATGGGAGGGATTCATGCGTATACATGCATGTGTGTGCTCAAACTGTATTATGTCATCCCAGAGCATGACATATATATATATATATATATATATACATCATATTGCAAACAAATATATAATCCCCTCCTAAGTCAAATTAACCTCTCTCATTGTAAGGCAAAGTAGTGACGGACCAAGCGGGCCCATAAATGGAAAGCATTGATATCGCTGATAACTGCTTAAGTGGGTGCGAGAGGACAACCACCATCACTTTGCATGTGGGCCAAACATACGTTGAATACCCAAAATGCACAACTTTGATGTGGCACATGCCTCAAAAACCCTAAAGTCCCCACACACAGAGCGAGGTTCATGAAGCGTACTACATATGATGGTCCCCTACCCCCTCTTCGATGCATACTATATGCTCCTACTGTAATACAACCAAAAAGAATCCTCCTTGATGGTGAAATTAATTAACCTCTCCCGATGTAGGTCAAAGTGATGCATGCATCGACGATGGCCTCATGGGCCCACAGATAGAAGCATCACACATGAGTGTCCTAGGATAACCACCGCCTGCATGCATGTGGCCCAAAGAGGTGTTGTGTGATGTTCGAATAGCCAATCTCACAACTTTGATGTGGCACGTGCCTCAGAAACTGAAAAGCCCCACATTGAGTGAGGTGTACTTGTTCACGAACGCGTACGTATAGTATATATGCTAGTACCCTCTCACCTCTTCGATGCGTACCATATACTCCCACCATAATACAAACAAAAAAGATTCTACCGTGCTGGTCAAATTAACCTCTCTGCCGGCTGTTGGTCAAAGTGATGGACGAAGACCTCACGGGCCCACAGAAAGCGTCACACGCGAGTGAGTGTTGTGTAGGACAACCATCGACTGCATGTGGCCAAAACACATATGTATGAAAGGGCCGTGTAATGTTTTAAATAACGAATTCACGACTCTGATGTGGCACCTGCCTCACAAAATGGCCAACCCACACGGTGGCTCATGACTCGTAGTGTACTGCCAGCCACCCCCACCCCAGATGCACACACACACCACGAATCCACCGCCAGTACGATGCATGTTAAATTATCCCGCAGTGAACATATTTTACCAAAGGCGGGATGTTTTAATTTTGAAAAAATAGAGATCATTAAGACGTTTTAGTATATTGATTGTTTTTCTAGGGGTATAATGTGCAAAAACACATGTGTCTCGCTGGGTGCATGTTTACTCCTCGTGCAAGAAATTTCAAACACTGAGAATCTTGATTTTTAAATTCTAGTACATCCAAAACTTATTTGAAATTCATGAAACTTATTGTGTTGTCATATGGACACCAATACAAAGTGGCATTGTACTTTTTTGTCAAATTTGAGACCAGTTTTGATGTAATCTTAATCTTCTTACAAACGGGAGATTATTAATAATCAGAAACAATATCGCAAATGGATTATTTATTCGAACCGTAAGCGTTATACCAACAATGGATACGTTCCATGCTTCGGTTAAGCAATAAAGCGGCAATATTAATCATCCAAATAGAAAAACAATATACATGCCGCCATGCGACCCGTGTGTCGTGCGAGCAGGATGTGTGCCAGCAGTCCGCCGCGCAGGCAGTCCGGAAGGCGTGCGTGTAGGTGTGTGAATTGACGGGAGGTGTGCTCATTGTGCAGTGTCATCGGGGGCGTGCGAGTAGCTGTGTGAAATGACGATAGCCATGCCAGCAGTCCGATGCGTAGGCTCACCGGAAGGCGAGCAAGCAGTTTGGCCGCCGCCCACCTCTCTCCCGCTACTCCATATTAATGGTGTGCCCGAGCGACCGCACCCCCATCCTCGCCACACACACAATCCTCTCTCTCCTCTTGCATCCTCGACGCCAATCTCAGTCCTCAAAGCCTGCAGTGTATGAGGATGCCGCCAAAGCGCCCCATCGGAGGGAGTGGTGATGCCGGGGCTGTTGAAGCACCGTAGCATGGCATGGATATGGAGACAGAGGTTGTCGTCACTGTCGTCGAGGTATCGCTGCACCCTAACATCATCGATGGCATCGTGCTTCCACAGCCAGAGCCGGAGGTCCACACCGACTCGGGTGACGACTCCAATGAAGACTGGGACAACCACTCCGGCGAAGACTCCGACAATGACGGGCAACCGGTTAGTTATCTATTTATGTGTCAAATAGATCCTAGGGTTTCTCTGGTTACTCCTGCCTTCCCCTTTTTGGAATAGAAATCCTATGGTTATGTTCTCCCAATCCATGAAATCTGAGTAAGTTTAATTAGATCCATGCAGTGTATTGATTGTTTGAATGGTACAAGTGATAATTGATTAGTTGTTTCATTTATGCAAATGATTTCTGCTAGTAATTTGGCTAGCGTTAGTGTTCGTGCTAATAATTCCTAGCCAGGACTTGACAATTGATTTTGAGGGACCTACATATATGTTTGTGCCATTATTTTCTTGAAGATTGGTCTGTATATAGAAGACTGTGCTTACAAATCGAACCATAATCCCTGTATATTTATTAAAAATAGCCATAAATTTCTAATCCTACTTCACAGCATGTAAACATTGATTTGATGCCGAATTTTGGTAGCTTCCAAATGTTAGCTAGAGATTAGTTTGTAAACATTAATTTGACGCCACATTTTTTACTATTTGTGTAGGTGTTGTCTGGCGATGTGGACAGCGAGGATGAAGATGGCCAGAGTAGGTACAAGAGGCAAATCCTCATGGAGCTTTATGCAGGAATGCATAACAGGCGTATTAGGACCTGGGACAGCTGCTATCGATGCCCATTTTGCAACCAAAAGCTTCATGACGCGTATCAAAGTGTTCTGGCTCATGCAAGAGGACGAGCCATTGGCTCCTTCAAGACGAAGTATTCTCGCAGGGTGACGCACGCCGCGTACGCCGAGTAGATGGAGAAGCTTCAGGATCGTGCCGACAGATGAGATGAGATGTGGGATCGAACTATGTATGCTTGAGTGTGCTTAATGATGGTTGAACTATGTACTTATGGTTGAACTATGCTTGTGTATGCTTATTATCTATGTCTGAGTATGTTTAATCTATGTTTACTTATGTCTAAATGTGGGATATGGATGCAATTAGTTCGGTTGATGGAATCTACCTCTGTCCTGGTTTATTGGTCCCCTTTGTACTTTGTGTTAAATTTTGACCAAAGATTTAACAGACAAAATGTTAGTGCAGGTCAGCAAAAATTATAGCGTGGGATGCTTATTTGAACATAGTGTTCAATGATATAATTTTTGGTGACATGCATAAACATTTGTTAGTTAAATATTTAATAAACATTTGATACAAATTACAAAGGGGACCAATAAACCTGGTCGGGGGTAGTACATCAATCACACACCCCTCCGAAACTCTTTGTGGGACAGAAAACCCTCACCACCCAATTCAAAAAAGAAAAAAAATAAAACCATCACCATCCCCATGTCATAAAAACCCTCAGCCCGCCCGCCACCCCCCCAGTCCCCATTCACACCTACACAAGCTCCTCCGCGTCTATGCATGGGACAACCTATCGCCGCAACAACCACTTAGCTCGACGCCTGCCGCCGTCGCCAGGCTGTCGGCAAACCCCACCGCATTTCGCCACTTCCGCTTGCCACTGTCTATCACCATCGACTTTCTTGATGCTGCTGGCGGTCGAACCAGCTCCGCTCGGTTGGGGAATCCACCATACTGAGGGTTTTTTCTCATGGACAACAAGGTAACTAATTTAACGAGATATTATATCATCTCTTATCCTAGTTCATCTGCCTCCTTTAATCACCCGGCCAAAATCGACGTGAATTCATTTTTATTCAAGCTGATTTGAGGGCTTTCTTTCATTCATAGAGTGTATAGTGCGCAGACATATCAGGACTTTGCGGCCTCGGCCAGACATCCTTGGAGTTCCATCTCACCATACCAGATGGCTTGAGGATGCACGCGGTATGTTCAATCTCACCCTAAATCGGTTGGCATGGCCTACTTTCCTGAACATATACTAAATATTGCTACTTTGGATAAAAGGTGCCATATGCAGCATACATGAAAGGGGATTTTTTCCTCTTCTTTTTATATTAGGAAAAATTAATAATGTATTGTTCTTTAGATTAGTCTCTCATATTTCCATGACATCATGTTTACCCTATCTATTTAATTATAGATTTTTGTCCTTTGATTTCAATTGTCGTACAGTTCTTTCAATTTGGGCCCATATTAGCCCATATTATCATGTTACCATATTTTCTTTAACAACCCAACCATTTTCTGCAGCGCGTCCCTTGCTATGCAACGGAATCTTTAGTCCACCATCTTTCCCTTTACATAAATCAAGACTGTAGGGATGTCATACTGAACACAAACCATGGATTTACAATCGTTGCTACTGTAAGACTTGATGAATGTGGTGAATCTTATTTTGGCACTGTCCTTTGGAAACAAATTTCTAAGTTCTATGTACTGAAAGCTGGCACTAAAATTGCACTCCACATAAACGAGCCTGATCATGAGATATATGCTAACTTCCCCGACCATATCATCCATCCAGACTTTGTTCGAAGTAAGTTTTCTTTTCAAATATCTGCATGTTGACTTACCCAGCAATATCAAATGAATTGTGAAGTATTTTAGCAACCAGTTGTGATTCCATTTTCCTACTCTATTCCTACCTACTAACTTCTCGTTATCAATACACTTTTCTATTGCCCTATTTTAACTAAATATTCCTTGTACTCCCATGTAATGCCCTCGATGCGGCTATAGCTCCCACGTGTCGAGGCACGACTTAGAGACATAACCGCATTGAAAGCAATCTCGCAAGTTAGGCAATCTTCAAAACATCCCATGTAATATAGATAATAGAAGGGGAGATACATAGTTGGCTTACACTCGCCACGTCAACCAAGTACATAAATAGCATTACAACATTCAAACACTCATGGCCCGACTACGGCGCCAAAATAAAAGATAACCCCAACATGCGACACGGTCCTGATCACCCCAACTGGGCACCACTACTGATCATCAGGGAAAGACACGTAGTATCGGCGTGAGTCCTCGTCGAACTCCCACTTGAGCTCAAGCGCGTCATCTGGAACGGAGTCATCAGGCCCTGCATCTGGTTTGGTAGTAATCTGTGAGCCACAGGGACTCAGCAATCTCGCACCCTCGCGATCAAGACTATTTAAGCTTATAGGTAAGGCAAGGTAAATATGTGGAGCTGCAGCAAGCGACTAGCATATATGGTGGCTACCCTATTCGCAAAAGAGAGCGAGAAGAGGAGGCAAAGCGCGAACGTGTAACTAGAGGACATCCTGCGGCAAGCATTACTCCAACACCGTGTTCACTTCCCGAACTCCGCCGAGAAGAGACCATCACGGTAACTCACACTGTTGATTCATTTAATTAAGTTAAGGTTCAAGTTATCTACAACCGGACATTAACAAATTCCCATCTGCCCATAACCGCGGGCACGGCTTTTGAAAGTTCAAATCCCTGCAGGGGAGTCCCAACTTAGCCCATGACAAGCTCTCACGGTCAACAAAGGAATAGACCTTCTCCCGAGACATTCCGATCAGGCTCGGTATCCCGGTTCTACAAGACACTTCGACAAGTTAAAAGAAATCCAGCAACACCGCCTGAATGTGCCGACAAATCCCGATAGGAGCTGCACATATCTCGTTCTCAGGGCACACTCAGATTGTCTTAACTTCCGGTAGGCCAGCCCAGAGTTGCCCCTGGTGGCCACCGGCGGCTGACGAGTTGGA